>NC_059342.1:48542884-48846346 GCF_018350155.1 Leopardus geoffroyi
AGTCAATAGGTTTTAATAAGTATGGACTTGAATTTACCTAACATTTGCATTTCAATAACATTTCAATCTGTTAAAGAAGAAATACAAAACCAAAAGAAAACAGCAAGAACAACAATCAAGAAACATAGTTATGACTTTCCTTACCAGGGTCTCCTGGGCTGAGCCAGTTCCCACAAGGATTGTTCTGAGTTCCGTTGTTAGGCAGTAGAGTAGGCTAGAAAATCCAAATTGTGGCCAGGAAAGGGAATTAAGGTCATAGCTGAAATGACAGGACTAAGTGTCAAAGCATTGGCAATGTTGATTCAAAAACAAACAAAAAAGCATTAGTAAAAATATAAAATACTCAGCAGATTGGAGCTCCTTAGCATGAGGACTGTAATGTGGATAGGGACCAACAATCCAGGAAAGAGTGTATTAGAATTTCTTTTTCTTCTTTAAAAAATTTTTAATGTTTATTTTTGAGGGAGGGAGAGAGAGAGAGACAGAGCATGAGTGGGGGAGGGGCAGAAAGAGAGGGAGACACAAAATCTGAAGCAGGCTCCAGGCTCCAAGCTGTCAGCACACAGCCCGACGAGGGGTTCAAACTCACGGACTGCGCGCTCATGATCTGAGCTGAAGTCAGACGCTTAAACGGCTGAGCCACCCAGGTGCCCCTGAAATCTCTTTTTCTTTAGTATTGGCCATATATTGCAAGAGCTAGACATGGGGTTTGAGGAACACAAAGAGAGCCAGATCTCAGAATCTCAGGGTCCACTTCCAATCATCTTTTCTAAGGGATTGGATCCAGTTGTTGCCCAAATGTAACACCCCTTTCCCACTCTTCCTCCATTAACCCCTGGGACTTCTCACCTTAACACAAGAAAGGTTTCCACTCATAACACGTTGTCAAGTTCAGAACTGAAAAAAAGCTCTCACTGTGCACTGGTGAAAGATTTTCATCTGGTGCAGCTTTGCTCGTTACACTAAACTCCTACCCAGAACTTCTCAGTTCTCTGGAACTCATCTCTGATCTGGTTTTTAAAACTCCCTTCCTCAGAATACATGGAATCTAGCCCCTCATTTAGTGATTTTGGGGACAATTGCCCCAGGGGAGCAAATACTTCTCCAGGAACCCTTCTTGATTCCTGCTAAATATCTGGGTGTTTAATTCTTCAGCCTAGGGGGGCAAGTTTGAGAACTGAGGAGAATTTATTATGGGTGCGTGGGGTCAGCACAGACTGGCTATTGGAAAATAGTACACAAGTAGCAGAGGAACTTTTTTCATTGGTGCAGGTATTATGTGTCTCGGCTGAAGAACAGACGATTGCTGAAGGATAGGAGAACTTTTAATCCGAGTGCTAGTTGGCTAATACTTGATTAAGTGTGGGCTATTAAACAGACATACTTTGATTGCAAGTTCTATTCATTTTTCTGGTGGTTCAGAGTCTAATTATGAAAAATAATGGACAGGCTTACAACTCCAGCCCAGTATGAGAAAGTTTTTAAAAATATACTCAGAAAATATTATTAGAGGTTAGAAGCTAGTATGAGTTTAGGAGAGAGTTTCCTAGAGGAGGTGACATCCAAGATCAGGAATCAAGTTGAGAATTGATTATAATTGTGCAGTATAAGAAAGAAAGGAAGGAAATTTCAGGCATGTCTAAAAAAGTAAACATACAAGAGAAGGGATGCATAAAGGGACAAGATAGATGAGATAGCATTGAAAGTAGTTAAAAAGGCAGGCATGTAAGGTGAAAAGATTTGATTACCTGCAGCCAGGTAAAGAGAAGAGAGAGAAAAAAATTAAAGTTTGTTGTTGGTTTTGTTTTATTTTATTTATTTACTTTTTTGCCAAGTTACTTGTACTGCTGGCTTTAAAATTAGAATCTAACCACTTCTTTTATTAAATTGACAGAAGCAGTTGTTTGGGATCTGTATTAACACAATCCAAATCTTTGGACAGTTAAGATTCTGGTGCCGTTGAACTTGGGCTAATTAAAACCAATAGCTGCCAGCAGGTTCATTAATCCTGATCTGTTTATAGATCCATTATAAGGAATGATCATTTATTATCTTAAGACCCTGTGCCTTCTGATAATTATTGTGTAAAAATATGGACAGAGAGTGCCCATTGGCAAGAAATGTTAATCTTTTCAATTCATACTTGGAGTACTTGTAGAACCCAAGCATATTATCCCTCGTTGAGAGGCAGGAGTGACCAGCTGGTTTAAACCAAGGAGACCTCTGTATAAATTAATAGATGTTTTAGTTGAAAGTAGTTGTCAACATGACCTTAATTAGTATATTTGCTAATAGTTGTTCCATTGAGGTAATATGCCAAGATCTAACCTAGGTATGAAGAAATAAATGGAGGCTTTAAAGTTAGGCTTAAATTGAAATCCCAGGTTGGACCTCGTGATATTCAGTCTTGTGTAAGTCATTGGGTTGCTCAAAAGTGAGAATCATATTCCCACATGAGGTGCAGGTAACCAGTATTTGGCATCTAGCACGTGCTCAATGAAAATATGCCTTTATAGCAAGTGCGTTCTCTTTGAGAAATGTGTATGTGTGTGTGTGTTTGTGTGTTCAACGTCTGTGCACACATGTGTGCTTGAATTTATGAACACAGTGATAGAAGTATTATTGACTTATTGACTAAATCTCATTTGTGTTGATTATGAAGTAATTCTGGCCATGCTATCTAACTACGACTAGAAAAAAAAAGGACTTTAAATCAATTCTCATATTGAAATCATCATGTTGGGTATATATCACACAGCTTCTAAAAGAATTATACCTAATAGGCCCATTCTATGAGATCCCTCATTTAGTTATCTTGCCATAAGTTTTGTCACTCATTTATTAAAACAGGCATCCTGGGAGTTCCATTGCTGTACTTTAGTGAGACTTTTCTGTAGATTAGGTGGACTTTTGTTATCACCTATCTAACAAAAGTCACAGGCCAAAAGTAGTGCAGCCATACAATCTGGCTCAGAACTTTGAGGCCTCTAGTACTATCATTACTGATTTTTTTTTTTTTTTTACTTTTTCCTTAAAATCTATGGGAAGTATTCAGTCATAGGCCCTAATGTGTTCCAACTCTTAATTGGAAAATATTATCTCACTTACAGTTTCTCTCAGCACCTTCTTGAGCATCATTATCTTTAACTTAGTTGTAGTCTTATTGCTTGCTTAGGTCAAAGAAATGGGTGAGATGTGTTATGTCAAGGGAACAGCGCTTAAGAGTCAATATATGTATTGCCATGCTCCCTTCTTCCTGCCTTGGTGATCATCCAGAGTGTATACCACACCAGGCATGTCTGATGCGTAGCATGGGTAAGATGAATGAATGAATGTTATTTTCAGTGATTGTAATGTACAGATTCTTTGTTAGTGCATTATAATCTGACCTATCCTGACTGAAACATGAATGATTGGCTGAAGGTTGTGCCAGCCATCAGTTTCATGATGACATAGCTTGGTTATATCAGAACATTAGAAAACTATGCACAGATACCTATCCTTTTTACACGAGGAAAGATGTGCTTCTATTGCAGTGTATTCTGGTATGACGCCATTGACTTATAAGCATATTTATACATTCGTAAGCAAAGACTCTGTGAGGCTCACCATGCTAGTAGTGTGTTCCAAAAACAAAAAGGTCTTCCCCAGCACAGCGCTTTTCTCAAATGCAATGAATTTTGTTTTATGACATTCCCAGTCAGAATGCAAATCTAATGGCCGAATAATTCTTGTTTTCTCCCTTTTTATATTTTAATGTTTAATTTTTCTGTTTGTTTACTAGGCAAATAACCTTATTAACATTGTCCCAAACTTTACTCCCAGGCTTCTTCAGCTTAGTTAGTTGTAAAAGATGAATTGTGTGTAAGCAAAAACTGAGAAGAGCTGCAGTGTCCAAGGGGCTTGGGCTTAAAATATTAAAATACTGAATATTAAGGGGCACCTGGGTGGCTCAGTCGGTTAAACACCGACTTCAGCTCACGTCATGATCTTACGGTCTGTGGGTTTGAGCCCTGCATTAGGCTCTGTGCTGACAGCTGGGAGCCTGGAGCCTGCTTCGGATTCTGTCTGTCTCTTTGCCCCTCCCCTGCTTGCACTCTGTCTTTCTCTCTCTCAAATATAAAAAAATAAAACATTAAAAAATTAGAATATTAAGTATTAAAATATTGGGATATTAGAGATCTCGATGTTTCCACATCCATGAAGAAAAATTTTAAAAAGCCGCCATAATGTAAAATAGTGGCTCCCAGTAACTTCTTCAAGTTCTCTCTTCGTTAGAAGTGGACTCAGTTTCCTTCATTCTTGGAAGCTTCATCAAAATTCTCCACAGGATCTAGAACTTCCTCCCCCTCCTCTTGTCTGGTAGTAAGTGGTGCTTGTCCAGCCACAGATCGATTTGGTGGGGCTTCAGCCAGTCTTCTTATTAAACTAGGCAGACCGTCTTCACCAAGTTGATTGAAGATCCTGGGTAGCATTTCTGTCCTGTGATGGTGAAAGTGTTCACTGCCCCAGATGCCTGAACTTCAGGCTTGTGAAGGTGGATCACTCTTCCCTGGTTTTGAACATATGCACTTCTTTAGTACCTGAGATACTGTTTACCCCTAACGTCTTTAAAGTGGACTGAAGTTTTTTATCATTTGCTGTCACCTGTTATATGAACCACCTTCCTTCCCCGAGCAGTTTCCTTTCCCACCAAGGTGTATTGTGCTTGCAGTTTGGCGAGTTTTTCCTGGTTCATGATAGTGATAGTTTCTTTTATCTTGTTGAATCGAAATGGGTACACGTGGGGGACTAGGGGTGGCTCTCAGGCGGTTTGGACAGACCAGCTGACGTTAGGTGCACACCCGCCTATTGTGCACACTTTTTAAATACCTACCACCTAGTAGGTGGCCTAGCACAGAATCATAAGTATTTAATTAACTCAACTGTGTCATTTTCACTGTAAGGATTTGTTCATTGTTTGCCAGTGCCCTATGATAACCTATAGGAGGAACTTTTCTGGACTAAGTACCATGAATATTCCTAATTCCTCTAAATATCTGATGTCATTTTTGACCCCTTTTGATTGACCTAATGTGTTTTTTCTTTTCTTCTTGGCCAACAGACATGCAATCCATTTGAGATTCTCTTCTAACAATCAATGTACACATTATGTGGTTTAACCATAAAACAAATTATATTCTTTTATTGGGACATTTTTCTCTTTGCTTAATTTTTCTTTTGCAATTTTGTTTTATTGTATTATTTATATATATTTTAAATATATACCACATATATATCTACATTTATATATACAAACCCATATTTTTATATGTTTCTTAACATATATTATCTTTTTTTATATAATGACCATTATTATACTGTACTTGGAAGCTTTTTTCAAATGTTTCAAAATGTACAAAATCCTAGGCACTTTAATTGTGTAACTGTTGGCGTTGTTAGACCATATCATCTAGCTATAAGGCTTTAAGTAGCAAGGGCAATTTAGTCTCAGGGAAATTGCTCACCACTTCAAGGCACCTAATTAGAAATTAAAATACCTAGGTTTTATTTTTTTTAATTCCTCTCCAGCTCTATCTCAGCATATTTTAATCTGAACTATATTTCTCTGTTAAATATGATTACTGAGCAATGACAGAACTCATGGTCATTCATTGCTCATTCATTACCAGTTTTCATTTATAGTTGAAATGAATACTTTCCTCAATTATATTTTTTAATCAATCCCAATCCTTTCTTTTTTACATAAGAGATATTAAGCCTTGAGAAAATTTCTGCAGAGTAATAAAACCTGTTAGATTAGATTAATATACATGGGCTGCTCAACTATTATTAATTTAGACAGACTTTCATTTTTCCTTTTTTGATTACACAGGACATTGATTTATGGTACATGAAATAACCAAATTGCACTTTTGAAATTTAAAATTCTAGAGTTCTCCTTACATTATTGGCCTTGAACTCGGCTATTTTGTCCTTTAAAATATAAAATAGATACCCTTTTTAATTGAAAGGTATATATTGCCTAGTGTAGCAAGTATATTACCTAAATGTTTGCCTGAGATTAATGGGTCATTTTTAATGTCATTAATGTGTGCCATTGAGTCACCACAGAACTTAGCATATCGTAAAACCTTTTATATTTTCTTCGTTAGCCTCATTGTAGTATACTTACAATGCCTAGAATACCAATAGTGTTGGCTTTAATTTTTTAACTTGTTTTGTTGCTTATGTCTTTTGAGTTTTCGTTCCAAGTCCAGAAAGAAAAGATGTTGATAAGGCTACTGCTTCCTCCCAGTCTGTTGCATGCTGAGAATATTTTAGAAATAGTTGGTTATGTATCTTTGGGAACCTAAGGTGCTCAAAACTGTTGCCCAGGCTCCATTTGACTGACCCTGGGCCCCTCAGTGGCCAAAAAAGAATTTTAGTTGCTGGAAAGTCCTCTGTATGCCTAAATGTGAGTGTGTATATATACATATACATCTCCTCTAAAATATGTTGGACTGATATTCCATCAGAGGTCACATATATTGGCTCCTATAACCTTGCCAGGTTGATGTCCTTAGCTGACATATGCCAAATACTTGTCAGTGACATCCCCCAAATTCATGCAGTCAATACTATTGAGTACCTTTTCTGTACAGCCATTTTCTAGGCACTGGTGATAGTAGAAATAAATATAAAGATACAGCCTGTATTCTCATGAAATCTGCATGTCAGTGGTTGGGACAGAGATATAAGGTTTTAATTCATTAATGGCAAAATCAAATAAATAAAATTTGGAAAAGTGCTACAGAGGAGAAATGTAAGTTGCTATAATAACTAACAAGTGAGGAAGCCTAACCTAATCCTGGAAGGCAGGAGAGACTTCTTGAGTCAGACATAATGCATAGATAGGATGAGGAGGAAAGGTCCTGATCAGAAAAGTCTGGTAAGTTCTAAGAACTGTGGTGGAGCCACTATAGGTAAATCTCCATTAGAAGGCAAGAAGGTGAAATGCACCAGAAGTTACTCTTGAGTTAGGCCAAGCCCAGACCCTATTAGACTTTAGAGGCCATGTTTTATAAGTTGATTTTATTTTTTTTTAATTTTATTTATTTATTCTGAGCGAGGGTGAGCATGAGCATGGGTGGGAAAGGAGCAGAGAGAGGGCGTGGGGTGAGGGGGATTGGGGGGTGGTGTGGGCAAGAATCCCAAGCAGGCTCCAGACTGCTAGTGCATAGCCTGGCATGAGGCTGGAACTCAGGAACCATGAGATCACAACCTGAGCCAAAATCAACTGAGCCTAATTAACCAACTGAGCCACCCAGGCTCCCCTTGAATTCTTCTTAATGCTAAAGAAATCCAGCACCCGTGGAGACATTAGGACCCGTTAAACATGATGAACAGTAGGTCAAGCATAAAGGGATAATGGTTCCTAATCTCTCAGCTTTGATGTAGAGATTGCAAATATTCTGAGACTTCTTGATGAATGGTAGATTATTTGAGTCAAAATCATACGAGGTCAGACTAAAAGTACAAACAGGTCTCTTTCAGAGACTTTTTAACCCACCATTAGAGTTAACCCTTATCAGCATAAACATGAGTTTGAGTTTGATGTATAAAAGTCCAGTTTTGGAGCAATATATACAAACTGGGGGGAAATGCTTTGGAAATATCCGTGTGCAGTGTCCTACGTTGTAAATTTCTCTATTTCCTTGTAGCGTCAATAAAGCAGTCCAGCTTGTAAAACAACCCTTGGCTTTTCAGTGTATCTTGCTGTTGCTGATGTGGAAGAGTATAATGGTCACAAGTATAAAAGGCTCTTTTACATTAAATTACACAGAATAAATTTCCCTGCTCAGAAGATGATAGCAGCTGATTTCTTCAATTTACTCACAGAAGATTCTAACACTAAATCTGAAGCTACCACAGAGTGATCTAACTTTGAAGATTACAGTGATGATAATGGGGCTTCTAGTGAACTAAATTAATGTTTATGGGCTTTTCTTTTCTGCTTTCATTGTTGTTGCTGCGGCTACTCCTGCTGATGCTTGGTTTTGGTGTGTGTGGCTTTCTCAGTAGTGTTGGCTTTAGGAACAGAGATAGAATGCTCGTGCAAATCAATCAGATTCCACAAAGGCTTACATTTCTGTAGGATTGACAGTGATGTTTAATAGACTATTCCTTTTCCTCCGCAAGTTTTAGTTTTGCTACCAAGTTTTAACTTCTTTTTAAAACTTCCTTGAATACGAAATGATACTAATCATGGGTGCTTAGATTCTCTTTAAGAACACTCTGTATTTCCTTAATTGATACATGTATTTTATATAACGTTTGTATGATTCGCACTGTTTATTATATTTCTGTTGAATTGAATCCTCTATTTTTAGGTTTACTCTCTTTTATTATTTTTTTTTGATTAAATTTTGTTTTAAGTCTATTTGAGAGAGAGAGAGCACACAAATGGGGGAGGAACACAGAGAGAGATTGAGAGAGAGAGAGAGAGAGAGAGAGAGAGAGAGATTCTCAAACAGGCTCCACAATGTCAGTGCAGAGCTCAACACGGGGTTCAATCCCACGAACCATGAGTTTGAGACCTGAACAGAAATCAAGAGTCAGATGCTTAACCAACTGAGCCACCCAGGCACCCCTCTTTTACTGTTTCTTAAAAAGCAAACTCATTATGATTTCTGCAAAACTTCAAGTATATCAGATTCTCATATCTATCATATTTTATGTTATTTTTAGAGATACTACTCGGAATTGTTTTGTTTTCTTTTTCAAAATTTGAATTCTCAGTAAGAAGCTCTTTTTAATGGCTCTTTAGTTTTCCACCAAATGTGTATAGCTTATTTAAACTATTACCAGTTGATTGAAAATTTTCACTTCCAGTATTCAGCTACCTTCCTTCAGTAGAGCGATAAGAAGAATTATAGAGTGACTGGCCTTAGAATATCAAGTCACCATGCATTACAGCAAATAGGAGAATGGGCTTCCTCCTGTTCAGCAGGAATGAATGAGTGAAACTCAGTTTCCTATAGATCATGTTGTGCTTTTCCCTGAGAAGCTTGAATCTGAATTTTCATAAGGACCTGGAAAGCTAACTTACTGAGAAGAATCCTTAGAAAATTCTCCTTGCAGCTAAAATTGACATGTACATTGTTGGATGTCAGAGGCCTCCCTGTTTATCCTTGCCAAAGAATGCTTCTTTATTTATACCATAAATAGGTAAAGTGGCAGGGGGCCTTGTCCCTCATTGGGAATACTATCTCACTGCCCACAGCAAGTTTCTTCCTGGGATGGTGATAATACAGTGAATAATGGCTCTTCCTGTATTTGGTGTTCAGGTTTCCTTTATAAAGCCCTTCCCTTAATTTGCAGGGCATGACATTTTCGTATTCACTTTCCTACAACCTTGGTACATGAATTTTTACAAGCATTTCTGATTGTTTCTCTGAACGACCACAACAACAAAAGAGATGACTAACAAATATTTACAGCATTTTATTATAATTGAAATGCCAGGAAATTTGCTAAGCATTCATGCATGTTCTTTTATTTAATTAATTATTATCTCTTTTTTTTTCTTTTCAGAATTATTTTTGATTTTTAAAAATTTTAATTCCAGTGTAGTGAAAATACAGTGTTACATTAGATTTCAGGTATATAATATAGTGATTCAATAGTTCCTTACATTACTCACTGCTCATCAAGATTAAGTGTTCTCTTAATCCTTTTCACCTATTTCACCCATCCCCCACCCATTAATTAATTAATTTGATGGAAGCTTAATAAGCCCATGTTACAGTTGAGAAGACTGAGAATTTAAGAACGTAAGTAACTTGCCTGGGGTCACATAGGTAATTAATATAGAGCTCATTTCTGAGTTCAGCTCAGAAAGGAAGAAAACACACTTCTTTTCTGAAACTGGAGGAAAGGGAGTGCTAGAGATCATTCTGATGGAGTCAGAAGCAGGTGTTCTGGGGTTAAGGAAGTAAGGCAGAGGGAAAATGGGAAGCTCTGTGCAAAGATGAGAGCTTTAAGATGTTTAACTTGAAAAGTCTGTTTTGTCCATTTCAGGTCCACTTCAAGTCAAGTTTGTCACATTCAAATAGACTTGAAAAGTCAATTTCAAGTCCATTTTGGACTTGAAAGCCCATAGCTGAAGAAGAGATAAAGTGAGGCTTATTTTCATATAACAGCAACTAGGGCTTTGTAGGAGTTGTTCAATTTGTCTTAATTTCAGAGTGAAGGCTTAAGATGAAAAGCAAAGCTATCCCCACTTACCAATTTTCTCTTAGATTTAAGGGAATTGGTAAGATATTACTATGGAGAATTATGAACCGTAATACAAGCTAAGGTGGTTGCCATACAATGCAAAATGGGAGGACTTCGGGCCTGTTGGTGCAAAAATAGTGAATTGGCAACAAGGAGGTAAGTGAATATTCAGATGATGTCTGGGCTCTAAGATAAACAGAGGATGAAAGAATTTAAAGATTGCCTAAAAGACAGAAACTGTGAATGAGAGCCAAGATTCGGTTATGTCAAGGGCAGGCGAAAATTCCTGAGTAAAGGCTGAAGGTGTCCCTGTTCTTAACAACCAGATGGGAAGAGTCAGTATTCTGATTAGAAGTAGAAGACAGACTCAGGGGATGGAATGCAACGTTCGCTGAAAGATATTGAGAAGACAGAAAATATCTTGATGCTTAATTTTTAAATATACATTTTTCTATTTTGAATGTTTTTATTTTTTGAGAGAGAGCCCAGGTGCATAAGCTGAGGAGGAGCAGAGACAAAGGATTCATTGTGGGCTCTGCACTGACAACAGGGAGCCCTATGTGGGGCTCAAACTCCAGAACCGCCAGACTCTATACGAGCTGAAGTTTGACACTCAACGGACGGAGCCACCCAGGCGCCCTGAGGCTTAATTTAGAAAGGACAATTGTGAGCATAATTCACAGGGTCTTTATATCTGCAAGTTCCTACATAACTTTCCGATGTTTCATTAATGCAGTTTTCTGAAGTTACTATTAAACTCAGTTCTCTAATACATAAAATCTTCTAAGTAAACTTTAAAAATCGTGATAGGCAACTTCTTTTTTGACTTTGGACTAAAATACAACCTTCTTGGCTGTGCTATTTTAACAAGGAACTAGAGGCTATAATCAACCAAATCAATCTTGGCAGTTTACATTTAAAATTTTGTTATTTATTGAAATACAATGTGTCTATCTCCATGCTAACATCACATAGACTATATATTTTTCACACCTAGAAAAGTATTTTTCTTCTATGTCTCAAGAAGTCACAATAGGAATTGAGATCAACTGTATGTTGAGTGCATTAATTTTGCCTACTTTTGGTTTGATACTTGAGTTGACTATAAACTATAAAGAATTGATGTGTCTGGGCAACAGAAAGTTATCTGAAATGATATTTTTGGAGGACCATATGTATCTTTCTTGAATGGGTTTATTGCATTCTGTGATAGCATTCTTCCTTGAGGTTCATTTTAAACAAAAGAGGAGAACCTATAGTAACATCCAATAAAACAAACAAAAAGCAATATTGTAAAAAAAAAAAAAAAAAAATTCCGGTTCAAAAGGTAGCAGTGATTGTGCCCCGACCGTTAACAGACTAATACAAGGAGTGATGACCTTGTGGAGTTTGTTGGTGATGAGGTCATAAAATGTGACAAAAAGAGATTGCAGTTTTTATTGTTCCATTGATTTCACCTTTTCCCTTTCGATATGAAGTTGGCTAAAAGACTTTATTTTGTTACTCACTGAGTCTGGGGAGTGTGCAGAGAGAATGATGTTGGTTTCTAATAGGTGCTAACTATGTTGAGAGGAGGTCAAGCAAGTTTACATCAAGAAAGAACTAAGCTGAAACTTGCATCTTTCCATAAATCCAGGGTCTATGATGAAAATTATAATAGTCTCATTAGATAATATGCACACATCAAGAGCAGATGGGCTTTCAGAAAACAAAGAACTTATTTTCAGGAAATCTTTCTGATTATATAAAGAGACTATATAAAGAAAGGCAAATATAGAACATTATTAGTGTCATAGAAGTGATATTTTGTGATTTTTTTTTTTACATATTCCCATTTTGTTACATCTGTTCAGGTTTTCTGATCTTAATCTGTGCTTAGCTCGTGACACAGATTTAGTATAATACATACTAAGACAGAAAGGTAAGTAGGGACAGTTTCTGCCTTAATTTTTTACTTCTACAAACTTTCTACCAAATGACCAATATTTTAATATAATATGACATTTGGACTTTAAGAGCCCACTGTTCAGGAGAAAGAACAAATTCCCATTTTTTTTCTTTTTTTTTTTTTTTTTTAACTTTTATTTATTTTTGAGTGACAGAGACAGAGCGCAAGTGGGGGAGGAGCAGAGAGAGAGGGAGACACAGAACCCAAAGCAGGTTACAGGCTCCGAGCTGTCAGCACAGAGCCTGATGTGGGGCTTGAACCCACGAACTGAACTGCAAGATCATGACCTGGGCTGAAGTTGGACACCTAACTGACTGAGCCACTCAGGCGCCACACCCCCCTCCGCCTTTTTCTTATTTTTAACTTACAATGAACCAGTAGGGCTGATTTGAGTAAAATTTTAGAAATGGAATTAAAATGCACTGGCTGTGTAGAAGACTCTTTATACTCTCCTGGGGTAGAACCAGTGAGGAAATATTACAACTGTTTAATCTTGAGAAAGTCATTTAATTTTTCTGACTGTTTACTCATGTGTAAAATGAGAGGAATAGACTGGCTTTCCAGATCAAACATACCGTGTTTCTGTGATATGTGATACACCGGTGAGATAAATTCTTTCTTCAAAAATACCAAAACCAATCTAAATAGATGAGTTAAGTCAACTACAAAGGAACATATAATCCACCAGTGTTCAGCTGCTGCCCAAAAAGTAAAATGGCATGGTCAGTAAAGGTTTGAGGACATTGCCTCAAAAGCAAAGAGGCACAGAGAAAATAAATCACATTATTTGGAAAAGAGAAATGAGACTCATCAGGTTTAGTGTATTCAAGATTACTAGAGTTTTAAGACTGAAGTTCAAACTTCTGGTACCTGATTTATAAAATAAATGCTTTTCTCATTATTCCTTGTGATCTGTCCTTTCTCAGAAGTTCATACTGAGAACTGCTTGAATGATAAGAATGGATGGTTTTGTTAGAAACTTCATAGTAAATTGATTGACCTTCTCAAGGTGTTGTCTAGACATGGTCTATATGGCCTTAGTACTAACATGCATGAAAAATTTTCCTTAAAAACTAAAACGAGAGGGGCACCTGGGTGGCTCAGTTGATTAAGTGTCTGATTCTTGATTTTGGCTCAGGTCATGATCACATGATTTGTGAAACTGAGCTCTGCATTGGGCTCTGCACTGACAGCACAGAGCGTACTTGGGATTCTCTCCCTCCCTCCCTCTCTCTCTCTCTCTGTCCCTCCCCCCCAACTCACTTGCTTTCTCTCTCTTAAATACATAAACATTAAAGTAAAAAAATAAAATTATAGAAATGAAAATACTTCATTTGTGAGTGTTCAGGATATCTAAACCAAACTATTCAATTTATAAGTTTACAAAATAAACTTTAACTGAGAGCTTAAACAATATTTTTAAGGTCACATGGCTAGTTAGAAGAAGTATAAAATGGACTATAACCTGTAACCCATAATTCTAACTTGAAGCTAAAAACTCTTTACTTGGAAAGCTTTACCATGGAAAAAATAGCTATGAGCTTTTATTATAGGAAGTTTTAATAGCATTAAAAATTTTTCATGGCTGTATTCATTAAAATTTGATCTGTTTGTCCATTGTATTGGTTGTCTCCAAAACTCAGTATAGAATCTGATATAATCAAACGTGGGACAATTGCCTTAAAGAAGTAATAAAGACAAGAACAAGAACTTGTAATGCAAGGTGCATGCTTCATGGCTTCGAAACAAAATTTTAAAATCATAAAAATCTGTTTGAGATCCCTATGATTTGGTTACAAGCTACCTTCCTCACAGAGTTTATTACCTTTTTCTCCCTCTGTCTGAGGTCTCTACTGAAGCTAAATGTAGGCATCTTCCCCTGCTGTATTCATGCCTTATGTTTTACCAACTATGATCACTAGCCATTTCACTCCTTTGGAGTGCCTTTCTGTTACCATTTCTTGAAGCCTTACTTCTCCTTCAAATATCTTTTCTTGTGCAAGATCAACCATTTCTATGTAGTTTTTACTAGTTACTCCTTCTAGTTATGGTTTCAGTATCCTCTGAGCCCTTAGACAGTCTTCACCATTTATACCACTCTTTTGATTTTTATCGCCCAATGCCATGCTGTTTCTTCCTGAGCTGCAGTTGTTAATGGTCACCCAATATTTCAAGTACTTCTTCATCTAGCTTCAATTGCTCTGAAGTCCCAGTAGTTCTGACTTCCTTTATGGTCAGGTCAGTTAATTTCCTCGAGATAAAATTTTGTCCTAGATAGAAAGGAAATAAACAAGACAATAAATAAATTTAACTTGATACACAGCGGACATGCCCACAGTAACTGCAAGTCACAGAGCTAACATTTGAATTAAGTCCTTCTTTCCATCTAATCCTGTGTCCTTTTTCATAATGCCTCATTGGAAATCCATGCCACACTACTACATGATTCTATACTATTGATTATCAATTCTAATTTTGTGGCACCTTGACTGTTTCTAGTTGGTAAGAAATGATTCATGGAAATCTCAAAAAAAAAAAAAAAAAAAAAAAAAAACTCTTGAATTCTTTTCAGTTTCAAGGTAAAGACTGTCAAACCTCTAGAAAACTACACACTTTGGTGAAATGGAACCAAGAACATGAAAAATGCTTAAAGACATGGGGAGGTACAGATAGAAGAATTGTATACCTTCTCATTTTACATAAATGGAAAAGGAGATCCTTTGAATCCCACACAGTTAGTAGCAATTATTTTTCTGAGAAGCCACCCATTTGCTCTTTCATTGACCATTTAATTTGTCATCATTATGATTAGCATTATTATTAGTAGAATTAGTGATAATAAGATACAGCAGGTGTTATGGCTTGATGATGGATTGGATTACTCTTCATTATACCTGGTGTTTTTTTCCTGGTGTTTTCTTAGTGCTTTATTATGGTTTCTCATTATATTCTAGGCCTTTTCAATATATATGAACCATCCTTTAATTGTAGGTGACACACATAGAATCTGGAACCTAACATTTATTGAAAAAATACATATATATTGAATATATATATGTTGAATATATATATATATATATATATATATATATTTATTTATTTAAGAGAAAATGAGCATAAGCGAGGGAGAGGAGCAGAGGAGGAGAGAGAGAGAGAGGTGGGGGAATATTTTAAGCAGGCTGAGATCATGACGTGAGACGGAATGAAGAGTTGGACACCCAACCTACTGAGTCACCCAGGTGCCCTGTTGAATATATCTTTATTGGCTTTCACAGTAAATGGATATATGGATAATTTGGTTATTGAAAACTCTTATTTTAAAATAAAAAATGAGTGTATAAAGCTAAAATAAATGATATCTATTAGATGGAAGAAAACCTCTATGATAAATAACTTACTTACACTCTTTGTCAAATTAAATACAAAAAAGAATCCCAGAAACAAATCGTTATTGAGGAATTTTGTCAAAATGGAATTTAGATCATGCCACTCTTCTGTTATAATCCCTCCAGTGGCTTCCCAGTTCTCTCAGAGGATAAAAGCATTTACCAGTGCTTCCAGGATAGTGGCTTCCAAGGCACAACCTTTTATGACTTTCTTCCTCTTCCCCCATCTTCCTTAGTCTGCCTTAGTCACATGACCACTATGCAGTTTCTTTTCGAGGCCAGGTATCTTCCGGCATTAAAGCAATTTTCTTTACCTCTGCCAAGGATACTCTTTCCCCAGGTAACCATGGGGCTAGTGTTTTCACTTCCCTCGGCTTCTTTCTGTATTAGGGAGATCTTCCCTAACTACCCTATGTAAAATTGCCACTTCCCTGTCCCATGCAACGCATAGACACACACACACACACACACACACACACACACACACACACACACAGTGCAGTATCATTCTTTATTGCTTCATTAGTTTTCAAAATACTTAATACATAGCACTCATCACCTTCTAAAGAACCATAAAGAATGCATACTTTAAGTTGATGCTGATCAATTGGTTGGTTGGTTTGTTGGCATATCCTCTGGGCCTAAATCAGTGTGTGGAATACAGTAAGTGCATAATAAATGAGTAGCCAAGTCAGTATTAGCTATAGTATATCAAAAATGAATATTTCAATCTCAGTGTTGCTGCCATTTACCAAGGCGTATTTAGGTTTTGAATGGCAAAGAAAATTTTTTCGGAGTATTTTTCTCCATGGAATTGTTTTCACTTACTTCCCTTTCGTGAGTTTTTTTTTTTTTCCATGGAGGCTTAAATACTTTATGTCTTAGAATTTTTTAGATGATGGAAGTATTTGACAATTGAAGTTAGTTTCATAAAATAGAATTTTTATTCTAAGGTGTAATGGTAGTACTGATACATGCAATTCCTAGATCATCCCTCATTTTAGCTGAGACTAAATATATACATTTTTTTAACCAAAAGAACAGAAAATGGGCTGAGTTGTTTTACTTCTTTTCTCAATTGAAATCACACAGTTCAGGGATGAGCAGTGACAGCTGGTGGCTCTGATTTGCCTCACCCTCTGCTTTTGATTTTGATTTGTTTGGCTTTTAATAGCCAATAAGCAAAAATAGTTTTTATTTTTTTTAAATGGTTGCATTTAAAATTATTATACAAGTATCCACACAATATCCTTGCTTTTTTCCTGTTGACCTGCAAAGCCTGAAGTATTTTCTAATTTTGCCCCTTTATTTTTTAATGTTTGTTTATTTATTTTTGAGACAGAGAGCATGAGCAGGGAAGGGGCAGAGAGAGAGGGAGACACAAAATCCAAAGCAGGCCCCAGGCTCCCAGCTGTCAGCACAGAGCCCGACATGAGTCTTGAACACATGAACAGTAAGGTTATGACCTGAGCCTAAGTCAGACGCTTAACCAAATGAACCATCCAAGGGCCCCTACTATCTTGTCATTTAAGAGTTTACCAACCCCTTTTCTAGTTACTTGATATGGAATAAGGATTTAAAACTCACTAATTAGGAAATGAGTAGCTCCCATTCATGAAGAACCCACTATGTGCTTTGCACTGTGATAAACACTTTTTATATTTCAAATCCTTAATATTTGTGCAAGTAAGATAGTTTTGGTCACAGCTTTATATGTGAGATTCATAAAGGTAAATGATAGCCAATATAATATTAGCAGCTTCCCCATCAGATTAACAATCAGCTATTTTGGGATGAAAACCCTTGTCTTCCAAACTTCCCACATTCTTTCTCTCCTCAACCTTGCTGCCAAATAATAGTAAAAGTAGCAGAAGCCAGGCACCTGGGTGGCTTAGTCTTTTGAGCATCTGACTTCAGCTCAGGTCATGATCTCATGGTTCATGAGTTCAAGCCCTGCATCAGACTCTCTGTTGTCAACATGGAACCAGCTTCAGATCCTCTGTCTCTCTCTCTCTCTCTCTCTCTCTCTCTGCCCCTCGCCACCTCCCCCCGCCGCCCCACACTCACGTGTGTTCTCTCTCTCTCTCAAAACTAAACACACATTACATTTTTTTTTTTTAAGTAGCAGGAGCAACAACAATAAGGCTAGCTAAGAGAACAAAAAAATAAGACTTAATGAATAAACTTTCAACTTAGAGTTCAAAACTTCCTGATGGTCAGTCTGCTGCCTTAGTTTTCAGGACCATCTTCTATTTTCTGCTTTTTTTCAGTAATATATAATGCAAGATGGAGTTTGTCAGCTGGTAGCCAGGAAAATAAAGAATTCTTGCCAATATCCAAATGTCCCATCTGGTGGTTGGTCATGACTCTGTGCTTTCCACATGTTACCACCACTGGGGGGTGCATCCTAATCTCTGAACGGTAGGCCGTGAACAGAAACGGGTTACTAAAATAAAATCAGATGTTCCCCAGGTAAAGCCAACAGGAGCTGAGTGTCTCGTCATAAATATTTGGAAATATGTTGATCATATGAATAGTATTTTTTGAAAACTGCACTGAAATCTTTGAATATTTAGGTTTTGGAGACATTCTACCTTGAGAGAATAGTTTGTATGCTTATTTCTTTTATGGATAAAGACCAAATTAAGTAGTTCTCAAGTGTGAATTAACACTGGATGATTTAATAGAAAAATTGTTTATAAACATTTTCGTTAGACCTATGTGAAATCCAAAGTATATGGTAAGTGACATAGTGCGCTTGAAAGAAAACTGAAATAAGAGGCAATGAGAAGTGTCCAATCCATGCTTTTCATATTACCTTTTGTGAGGTGTACAACTAGCTTTTAAAATAAGGTAAACCTGGAGTGCCTGGGTGGCTCAGTCAGTTAAACGTCCAACTTCAGCTCAGGTCATGATCTCACGGTTGGTGGGCCCGAGCGTCATGTCAGGCTCTGTGCTGATAGCTCAGAACCTGGAGCCTGTTTTGGATTCTGTGTCTTCCTATTTCTCTGCCCCTCCCCCTCTTGCACTCTGTTTCTCAAAAATAAATAAACATTAAAAAATTTGTTTTTAAAAATAAGGTTGTCCATGGGGGGGGTGTCATCACCAATTATTTAACATTTCCCATTTGTAAATTAAAAAAAATTAATGTTTTATTTATTTTTGAGAGAGAGAGAGAGAGCGAACGAGCGCTGGGCAAGGGCAGAGAGAGGGAGACAGAATCCAGAAAGCAGACTCCAGGCTCCCAGCTGTCAGCACAGAGCCTGACGCTTGGCTCAAACCCGTGAACCACAAGATCATGACCTGAGCCGAAGTCAAACACCCAACCGACTGAGCCACCCAGATGCCCCTCCGTTTGTAAATTTTAAATAATAATGTTCATTACAAAACTATACATACAGACATATATGCACATACAAAGGTAAACATACATAACTACCTCTAATTACCTTTCTATAAATGTGGATTTTTTTTTTTCCTTTTTAAGTTAAGACAACCATTAAGATAAGTCCATTTCCTAAGGAACTATAGCATATCCTGCTTTTAGTGTATTGTGTTTACAATTCCTGCTGATTTTCCTGATTGAGTTGCTTGCTGTTTAGCATTTTGCTGAGATGAATAGGCAGGCAGTCAGCTCAGAACATAACATTACATATGAGTCACTGTCTAATGATACAGTGTTAGTCTGGTATACAATCTAAAACAAAGGTAAATAAATGGGGAAAAAATGGAAATGACTTGAATCTAGGAAATATTGGTAAGATGGCAGTTCAGAATACTGGGAGGCGATTTCTGTAGTATTTCCACAATTAAATAATGCAGAATTATGAAAATATATTTTCACCCATTTATTTTGCCATTCTATGTTGTATGTATACAATGATTGTAAGGGGGAACCATAAACCTGTATATTCCCAGGGAATAGAATTCTCTTTACCTGGCAGCTTCTATATGTATCATATAGCTGTTGAATTCATTACATAGTAAATACAAATTGAATTAATACTGAATCAATAAACTGAAATGAGTTGAATTTATTTTGAATTAAAGAAATTAAAAGGCAAAAAAATGGTAATGATTTCGAGACTTTCTGGCAGAGATAGTGAAAAATAAATAGAAGGATAAGGAAATATTTCACCAAATCCAGTCAAATTGCTCTTTAACTAAAAGTCAAATTATTAGCTTTAAACTTTATTTAATAGGTACGTCTAAGGCTATTTCATTTTGCCATGGAAGTTGGGTATTTATTTATTTTTAGCATAAAAGGAATTTAAAAATATTTACACACAACTGTAGGAATTATTAGAGCATCAGCATGCATTAGAGTTGAAGCTAACTGCCAAGATAAATTGTTGGACATTTGTAGGACCTAAAATTATCACCTGAATCCAGTGAACAATAATACCTTCTCTTCTTAAAACCTGTGTTCTTAAAGTCCATCTTTGAAACCTGGAAGTAAAATGTTACACACAGAGCCCAAGTCTTCAAGGTATCTCAATAAAGCCTTTTATTCCTATAAAATTCGCTTGAATTGTAATTAATATCAGGATCACTTGTCTCCCTTACCAGTATGCTATGTTTAGGATCTTGAGAAGTAATGCTGAATGCACTAATAAAGTAGTATCTTTGGCCATAAAAGGTTCTGCAAAAGGACAGTTAACCCACTCTATGCCATAAACTGTGCTCTGAAATTTACAGTGTTAGGCCAGACTGAGTAAGTAACCTGAAGGAATCCCTGAAAGTCGCTTGATCCTCTTTTAAGCTTAAAGGAAAGTGATGGTAGTAAATTCTGTATACTGTTGGCCTTAGGCCCATTGCAAGCTACTAGCAAGGGCAGTTTTCATAGCAGACGTTGTAGTTTGAGGAGGAAGAAGACTTTGTTTTCCTGTTGTACATGTTGTTGAAAATTTGTTAAATGCATGGCTTTAACAACCTGCCAAACTGCTTTAACATATTGTAGCAGCCACCAAGGTAGTGATTTTCTTCTGTGCCTCATTGAAAATAAAAGGGGAAGATCTTCTCTAGCTTCCAAACAGAATTAGGGCCCTCAGGTTGGCAGTAACTTGGGAGACCATCTTATGTATTGACATTTACTCTTTTTTTATACAATGAGAAAACGAGATCCAAAAACTTAGAGAAGTTGGCAAGTGTTTTACCATGCGGCCCAAACTAGAATCTGAGTAATTGGACTCCCACTCACCTGTTGTTCTGTCATTCACTGACACCAGGTTGTGATGCATGGGATGTTGGGGAGAAGAGGGAATGATTACCTTCTATGTTCTTAGATCCAGGATTGTTTGTGAAAAGGCAGTTTCTGTTTTGCTGGCATGGAGTGATAAGAGCCATTTACCTGAAAAATATTGTGTCCCTCATTGTTAGCAAATAAAATCTGAATTTTATGATGTCTATTCTGTGGATATATTCTTGGCATACATACATTATTTAGATACTGAGTTCTAAAAAGATAAAAACACAACATTACTTCTCAGTGTTACTATAAATATGATAAAACAGTAATGTAGATAATATAAAAATCGTAAATATGTAACACACCTTAAGGTTTTGGTTGCTCAAAAATCCATCTTCTCAATTAGGTGTTACTTGACATTAACTTTTTTTTTTTTTGACAACTTATAAACTAATAAATAGAAACCTATCCCAGAAGGGTACTTTGGGCCACGAAGAAGTTATTCTGCAGTTCAATATATGATACCACAGTCCACTGAGTGTATAGGCCACTCGGAGATAATGTGGAGCTTAAAGCTTATTAAAGTATATTGCCATTTACTTTGACCCTTGACAAATTCTATTCTTCAAGGTTTTTCCTCTGCCTTCCTTTTCCCCCTCTTGACAGGTAATGATTTCAAAAGATCTATTAGATATTATATGCATAATGAAAGTGCAAAGCTTGCTGTCATGTACAATAGACTGCAGTTTTTATTTGAGGCCTCAAAGTTAAACTGTGTCACAGGTATCTGGAAGGTCAGTGAGGACTGTGCCTTTTTCCTATCTCATTTCTTTGGCAGGTATTGGCAAAGTTACTTGGTTAATACATAATAGTCTTCTCTTCTTTTCTTTCCCCTTTGTCTTGAAGGCCCGTTTATTCTTCCATAAGGAGAAGGTCAGTGACGCTTTCTGTTGTAATGGCTTCCTTCCTATTCATTGTTATGCACTTTGTAAGTTCGCATTAATATATAACAATAAAAGTGGCTCCTTACTTTTTTCTTATAAATAAACATCATATTGTCTATTTGTCTACAGACAAATTCTCAAATATCAACTTTAAAGCATCAGCCATAATTCTACCACTATTTCCATTTGTGTATATTCTTTTCCATACACCTAATACTTGTTTATATAATCACTATCAGAGTATATATACCATATTATATATCTTTTTCCCTTAAAATTTTGCTCTTATGAATAGTAGCCATAGTAGTCTTGTAATGGCTTTCGATAATCTTACCATTTCAATGTACCAGGCTTTATTTATTTATTTATTTATTTATTTACTTGTTTATTTATTATTTTTTTTAAAATGTTTATTTATTTTTGAGACAGAGACAGAGCGCAAGCAGGAGAGGGGCAGAGAGAGAGGGAGACACAGAATCTGAAACAGGATCCAGGCTCTGAGCTGTCAACACAGAGCCCAATGTGGGGCTCAAACCCACGAACTGTGAGATCATGACCTGAGCCGAGGTCGGATGCTTAACCGACTGAGCCACCCAGGCGCCCCAACCAGGCTCTATTTAATGTGTCCTCATAATTTGGACTTTTTTTTTTTTTTTTAGTATCACTGATAATGATGCAACAATTGTTTTCATGCATGCTGTTTGAAATTCTATTAAACTCTTTCCTTAGGGTAAAATCCTACAATCAGAATGACTTAGACAAGGCATGTAACATTGTAAAAAATTTGTTTTAAGTTCTCATAATTCCCAAAAGGTCTGTACAAAGTTAAAATGTCACCTGCTTTGAATGAAAATGCCAACATGACATGGCATGAAAGCCATGGCAAACATTCTGTGTGGTCATTTATGTTTGGTTTGTTATAAAATTTTTGCTCACTCTTCCAGGTGATCTTTGGCAATTCTTTGATAACTTTCAAAAAAGAAGGGTGGCCTATGTTTTGTTCTACTAATTTTATTTCTTTTTGTATAAATTCCTCATAACCTTTCATATACTTATGTTGGAAACTTCATTTAAAAAAATGTTTATTGGGGCGCCTGGGTGGCTCAGTCAGTTAAGCGTCCAACTTCAGCTCAGGTCATGATCTCGTGGTCCATGAGTTCAAGCCCCACGTGGGGCTCTATGCTGACAGCTCAGAGCCTGGAGTCTGCTTTGGATTCTGTGTCTCCCTCTCTCTGTGACCCTCCCCCATTCATGCTCTGCCTCTCTATGTCTCAAAAATAAATAAACATTAAAAAAAAATTTAAAAAATGTTTATTTATTTGGAGAGAAAGTGCTAGCACGGGAGAAGGGCAGAGAGAGAGAGAGAGAGAGAGAGAGAGAGAGAGAGAGAGAAAGAGGGAATTTGAAGCAGGCTCCACATTCAACACAGAGCCTGATGAAGGTGGACTTCATGACCGTGAGATCATAACCTAAGCAGTTATTAAGAGTCAGTCACTTAACCCACTGAGCCACACACCCCAGAAACCTCATTTTTTTCTGATAAATATTTGAACTATTACATGTCTTAATTGTTACCTTTCTATTTTTATTTTTTAATTATTATTATTATTAATTTTTAACGTTTATTTATTTTTGAGACAGAGAGCATGAACAGGGGAGGGTCAGAGAAAGAGGGAGACACAGAATCTGAAACAGGCTCCAGGCTCTGAGCTGTCAGCACAGAGCGCGACGCGGGGCTCAAACCCACGGACCGCGGATCATGACCTGAGCCGAAGTCGGACGCTTAACGGACTGAGCCACCCAGGCGCCCCTCTATTTGTATTTTTTATAAGACCAAAGTTTGACCAAAGTAGTCTCTGTTTTGTTTTGCCCAGTTTTTTGATGATTTCTTCTGTGATTTCAAAGCTGGAAAATTCATAATTGCTTCACATGGATAACAAATATTCCCTGTCTCTTAGGAGCATTTTTATATAGATCTACAAGTGTTTGCTTTTATGTGAAGTTTGTCATGGTGCACGACGTTATGCATATAACCCACCTTGCCTATTTTTCCCTCTCCTCAAGTTTTTATTCAATTTTTCTAAGATGGCTTTCCACTATTTATGTAATGCTTTTGAATTTATGGTTTTGGAATTCTCATGACATCTGAAGAAAAATATGTCCTGGAAATAGATATTTTTGAAATATCTCCATCAGGTAAAATTTCGAGAACCGTGGCTGATAAGTTGGTAATTATTATCATACATTTTTTTTCTTGAATTTTATTACAAGATAAGTTCAGGGAAAAAAATCATGGACATTTTAAGAGCTAATGCATGGTTTGGAGTGAAGAGTAGTAGATAGCTAATCTCATATATTGTGTTTTTATCTAGATCCTTATTTTATTTCTTTGCATTATAGCTTTTACAAGTTAAAACTTGGATGAAATATTCCTTTTGATTTTTTGTGGGGGGGGGGGGAATTTTCTCCTTGCATATCTATTAGTTTTGGCTTTATCCATTTTTATGGGATTTAATTGAGTCATTTAGGTTTATTAATATTATTTAAGCATCATGTTTTTATTAAAATATCTGGTTTCTATAATCATTAGTTTTATTTTGTCTAGTGCAGAATTAGTGATATATATATTTAATTTCTGTTAAATTTATGAATTAGCCTAGCCATCATTTCCCATTTAGTCTTTTATGGTATTTTGGTATTTTGAGGCTTATTGTTAGTTACAAGTTATTGGGATTTTTTTAAATACTGTTTGTGAGTCTTCATCTGTTGTCTTTGCTGATTTTATTCATTAGTAAATTTAAATCATAATCATTATATATACTATTGGTCTGTCATCTTATTTGCTTTTAAATAAAATTGGCAGGAAGCTCTCTTTTCAAATGCTTTTGAATAATGCACCTTTCAAATCTTATAAGATTTTGAATGTGAATATCAAACTAACATAATTTGTGATTAACTTTCTATTCAACAAATTTTTTCATGCCATTATCTCCAATAATAACCTATTGCATCACAATTACATTCCTCCTTTATTATGAATATTTCAGTATTGAATTATTAATGGCTCGATACCTCTTATTCTATTTTCTATTTCTGCTATCTATCACAAGATTAAAAACTAGGATCATAATTTAGACTTTATAACAGCTCTGTTTGGGCCCTCTATTCTGTATATCTCAGTTGCCAGGTTGTAAATCTGGGAATAAGAGACTGGGTTGCTATTCTAATTATTTCAATGTCTCATTCTAAATTTACATATAATTTCTTTTTTTATTTTTTAAATTTTTTTTTCAACGTTTATTTATTTTTGGGACAGAGAGAG
Source organism: Leopardus geoffroyi (assembly GCF_018350155.1). Classification (NCBI taxonomy): domain Eukaryota; kingdom Metazoa; phylum Chordata; class Mammalia; order Carnivora; family Felidae; genus Leopardus; species Leopardus geoffroyi. Next base: position 48,567,933 of record NC_059342.1, read on the forward strand.
ACAGAGCATGAATGGGGGAGGGTCAGAGAGAGAGGGAAACACAGAATTGGAAACAGGCTCCAGGCTCTGAGCCATCAGCCCAGAGCCTGACGCTGGGCTCGAACTCACGGACCGCGAGATCGTGACCTGGCTGAAGTCGGACGCTTAACCGACTGCGCCACCCAGGCGCCCCTTTTTCTTTCTTTTTTTTTTTTTTAATTTTTTAAATTTACATATAATTTCTATAGTGAACATAAAAATTCAGAGAGTTCTGAAAAATGTATATCTAAATGTAACTAGCAACCCTAATAAGGATATAGAACATTTCCATTCACTCCGGAAAGCTCCCCCATTCAGTATCCAATTAATTTGCATCCCCAAGAGGTTGATTCCTATCAAGGTGGCTATTTTTGCCTATTGTAGACCTTCATATACATTTATACCGTGTGTATTCCTTTGTATTGGCTTTTTTTTTTCCTGCTCAACATACTGCTGTGAGATTTATCTTTGGTGTGCGTAGCAATAGTTTGTATACATTTGCTCTGTTTCATCCCATTGTTTATACTATCTTCTGTTGAAGGATAATAGGGTTGTTAGAAGTTTGCAGGTATTTTGAATAAAGTTGCTATGAACATTTTTAAACACAATTTTTTGGTGAGCAATTGTTTTCATTATCTTGGGTAACAACCTAGAAGTAAAATTTCTGGATCTGAAGGAAGGTGTACATTTAATTTTTCCTAAGTAGTTGTACCACTTTATAGTTTTTGCTGCAACATAAGGAAATTCCACAATTGTTCCACATCTTTATCAACACTTAAAAGTGTGATATTCTTGATATCTGTTATAGATGCTAGTGAATTTTATTCCTATCTTGATCAAATTCAATACATTTTACCAAAGAAAATAGGCGACAGAGATCTCTGTTGTTGTTACTTACTGACTTGTCTAATTTCCCATTCTTTTTTGTAACATTAACAAAAAAAAAAAAATGTAGTAGGACACTTACAGAAAAGTACAAAAGCGTAATTGTGCCACATAATTATCATAAAGTGAAATCCATGTAAATAATACTATAGAGCTCATTCATTATGTTCTTCCTTAAAAATAACTACTATCCCAACTTAAAACTCTGTTATTTAGTTTTGATGTACTTCTAATTTGAATGTTATAAAAAAAATAGCCTTTTGTGTTTGACCTATTTCATCCAACAAAAGGCTTGAGAGAATTATCAAAGTTATTGTGTGTATCTATAATTCGATAATTTTAATTTACTGAGTTATTCCTCCTTTATCTCTTCTGCTAATGAACATTTATGTTGCTGGTTATTAAGAATATAACTCCCATGAATGGTCTTAGACATATCACTTGGTGTGTGCATTTCTTTTCTTTTTCTAAGTTTATTTATTTTGAGAAGACAAAGACCGTGTGAGTTGAGAAGGGGCATAGAGAAAGGAGACAGAATTCCAAGTAGGCTCTGTGCTGTCAGCACAGAGCCTGATGTGAGGCTGGATCCCATGAAGCCATGAGATCATGACCTGAGCCAAAACCGGGAGACACTTAACCGTGGGACACTTAACCGACTGAGCCACCTAGGTTCCCCAGTATGTGCATTTCTGTTGCATATACCTAAGAATAGAGATTCTGTGTCAGAAAGTCAGCATATATTCCAGTTGATAGATAATAATAGAATTGTACAAAATTGTTTAATCAACCTATACTCTGTTAACAGTGTTTGCAAAATCCAATTGCTCCATAACCTTTTCAACAAGTTATAATTTTTGTCATTTTCATTTTGGCCATATCAGTGAGGGCATTCACATGTCCCGATTATTGAAGAGTTTAGTTCCTTTTTCAAAGTTTTATGAGACATATGTATATATATTTTTTCTGTTTAAATCTACTGCACAATTTTTTCTATTCAGTTTTCAGTATTTTTCTTATTTCATGACTTCTTTTATATTCTGAATATAAGTACTTTGTTATACATATATATGTATATGTGTATATGTGTGTGTGTGTGTGTGTGTGTGTATGTATATATATGTATATATGTATATATACTGCAAATCTTTTCCACTGCATGGCTTACTTTTTCTGTTTATCGGTTGATAAGTTTATCTGTTCTTTCTCTTACAGCCAGGGCTTTACTATCCAATTTAAGAAATCCTTTCCTTATCTAAAGTCATAAAAATAGTCTCTGTATGGCCTTGTAAAAGCTTTGTGGAAAGGGTCTTCATAATTAGATGTAGAGTTTTCTCAGGGATTGATGGATGTGTGGAATCTGAAGCTAAGGATTGGAATCCTTTCTCTACATTGATATTTTATTGACCAAGCACCCACATTTTATTGAAATGTTTGGCCTTTACCCACTTATTATAAAGCAAGTTTCCATATGTATGTGCATCTATTTTGGGTCCACTACTCTGTTATTTTGGTTTTGTAGTTCAATTTTGACTAATACCATAATATCTTAATTACTGTAGCTGTATATTAAGTTTGATATTTTGCAGAGAAAACCCCTTATATTATTCTTAGTGAGCATTAGCGTTTCCTGGCTTACTCCACTGACATGTAAATTTTAGAATCACGTCAATTTCTGCCCTTTCACCTTTTATATTTTATATATATTTATATATTTATAAATATATTAAATATTTTATATTTATAAGTGAAATTAATTTTCATGTAGTATCTACCAATTTGCTTAAATTACTTGTGGATGCTAAAATTTATCAAATATCTGTAGACAGTCTAGTGATCTGAATATAATGAGAATTTTCCTTCTTTTTTTCAATCCTTAGCTATTTTTTCTTTAATCTTGTTTTATTATACTATCTAGAACCTCACATGCAACATTCCACTGGAGTGATATTATCAGATATCTTTTTCTCGAAACTGATCTCAGAGGCAAAATGTTCAGTATTTTACCATTAAGCATGACTGGGATATGTTCTCTTTCTTTACTGTGCAAAAAGTAGGGATTCTGTAGTATTGGTGTTATTTATTCCTTAAATAATATTTGTAAGACTGAAAACCACTGAAGCTGAAGTTTTTCCTGTCAGGAGGGTTTTGATTACGGGTTCAAATTATTTCATAAATATAAATTCTGAGTTTTATTTATTCTTGTATCAGTTTTAGTATATTAGGAGTTTGGAAATTTTATCTACAGTTTTAAATTTAATGCCATAAAATAACTTATGATATATGGTAATCATATTTTCAATGTCCATTGAATCTATAATTTTGTCTCTTTATATTCATAAAATTATTTATTTGGATTCCCTCTTTCTCATTTTTCTTGATCAAGTTTGATAGACTATATTTTATTACTTTTTAAAAACCTTTTGCTTTTGTTGAGCCTTTTTATTAAATACTTTATTAAATTTTTTTTACTTATTTTTCTTATGTGTTTTCTTATGCTTTATGTGGGTTAAATTTGCTGGGTTTCCTTTAATTCTAACTTGGAAACCGAAGTTCTTGTACATTTATTGTTTAATTTCCAAATATTTGGGGACTTCCTTCTTGCTATTTTGTTCTTGGTATCTATCTTAATTCCACTTTTGTCAAAAAACATGAGTTTAAGCCTTTGAAATTTCTTGGCAGTTTTTAAAAGCTCTGCATGCTGAAAGTTGGGAAATGCTCCATGTGCATTTGCAAAGAATATATATGCCGAATTTGTTTAATGCATAGTTTTTTATATTTTGATTAGATCATTATATTTATCTTATTGCTTAGATTTATCCTTCCTGATGGTGTTTTTTCTCTTTGTTCTATTACTGAGAAATTTTGTCAAAATATTTTTTGTTTTGTCCACATTTACTTTAGTTCATTCAACTTTTGCTTTATCATTTTTAGACAATGTTATAAGGGATATACAAATTTAGAATTTTTTATCTTACTGATGAATTGAACTTTTTGTGATTGTCTTTGTCTCTACTAATGCTTTTTGCCATACTCCATTTTTGTTTGAGAGTAATATAACTATATGAGTTTTGTTTTAGAGTATCCATTAAAAATGGTTTTCCATTGTTTTTCTTTCAAATGACTTATATACCTGTTTCATATCCTTTGTAAGCAGCATGTAGTTGGGTTTTATTCAGTTGTATAATTATTGTCCTTTTGCTAGAAAATTTATTCTAATATAATTTAATATAATTACTATGTTTGTTTTAAATTATCATAATATTGCTTTTCATTGCTTCCTTCTGTTCTACCTCTGCTTTTCTTTCTTCCTCTCTTTTTGATTATTATTTATTTATTCCACTTTACCTCTCAGTAAGTTTGGCCATTGTACACTCTTACTATTCCTTTCATTTATCCTAGAAATTGGAACCTGCAAACTTGATTTCTCAAGGCTTTCATAACATTATACATTTTTAAATCTGTTTTTCCCTAAAATGCAGAGGTCCTAGACCTCATTAGCACCATTTAACCTCTTCCACCTATGTGCTATCGCTGACAATTTCAATTCTATGGAATATTTTAAACCTGCAAGAAACATTGCATTTATTTTTTAAATTCATATTTATTTCAATTTAGCAACATTTTTTAACATTTCCATTGCTTCCATTACTTTTTCAGTCTGAGATGCTTTCTGTTCGATCTAAACAACACCCTTTTACTCTCTTCTTTGGTGAACTTCTGTTGGAGTAAACTCTGCTTAATTAATACATTTCCTTCTAATAACCAATGTTTCCAAAACTAATGGGCAGTATAAGTGTTCCTCCATTGAAGGTAGTCAGGTTTTTTCCTATCTGATTTTATTTATTTATTTATTTATTTTTTTTTTTTTAAAATTTTTTTTTTTTTTAACGTTTATTTATTTTTGGGACAGAGAGAGACAGAGCATGAACGGGGGAGGGGCAGAGAGAGAGGGAGGCACAGAATCGGAAACAGGCTCCAGGCTCTGAGCCATCAGCCCAGAGCCCGACGCGGGGCTCGAACTCACAGACCGCGAGATCATGACCTGGCTGAAGTCGGACGCCTAACCGACTGCGCCACCCAGGCGCCCCTCCTATCTGATTTTAAAATTTGCCTTGTTATTATTTTTTCTGCTCTTTTATGCATTTAGCCATTATCGCCTCACAACTGCTTCTTCCCTATTATCTTATTTTTTTCTGTCTGAGATTCCAATTACATATTTGGTTGGCTTTATTTTTCTTTTCTATGGGTCAGTAAACATTTTCTATAAATGGCCAGGGAATATATATTTTAGGCTTTGTGGGCTATATATGGCATCTGTTACAAAAACAGGACACAGGTCAGATTTGACCTGTGGGCTATAATTTGCCAGCTTTCCAACCTCTGATACATACTGTTGTTTTTTGCTCTGAATTGCTATTCTTTCATAGATTGTGTCTTTGGTGTTGTATTTAAAAAAAATTTTTTTTAATGTTTATTTATTTTTGAGAGAGAGACAGAGTGTGAGTGGCAGAGGAGCAGAGAGAGAGGGAGACACAGAATCTGAAGCAGGCTCCGGGCTCTGAGCTGTCAGCACAGAGCTCAATGCGGGGCTTGAACTCACAAACCGTGAGATCATGACCTGAGCTGAAGTCAGACGCTTAGCAACTGAGGCACCCAGGCGCCCCTCTTTGGTGTTGTATTTAAAAAGTCATTGCCATATTCAAGGTCATCTAAGTTTTCTTCTATGTAACATTCTAGGAGTTTCAGAGTTGTGCATTTTACATTTAGGTCTTTAACTCATTTTGAGTTAATTTTTGTGAAGAATGTAAGGTCTGTGTCTAGGTTTCTTTCTTTCTTTCTTTCTTTCTTTCTTTCTTTCTTTCTTTCTTTCTTTCACATTTGGATGTCCATTTGTTCTAGCACCATCTGTGAAAGACAGTCTTTGCTCCATTGTATTGTCTTTGCTCCTTTGTCAAAGATTAGTTGACACTATTTATGAAGGTCTATTTCTGGGATCCCTATTCTATTCCATTAATCTAGTTATTCAACAGTACCACCCTGTTTGATTACTGTAGCTTTATAGAAAGTCTAGGGGCACCTGGGTGGCTCAGTTGGTTAAACATCAACTTTGGCTCAGGTCATGATCTCATGGTTCGTGAGTCTAAGCGCCACATCAGGCTTTCTGCTGTCAGCACAGAGCCACTTTGGATCCTTTGTCTGCCTTTCACTCTGCCCCTCCCTTGCTGCCTCTCTCCCTCTCTCTCAAAAATAAATAAACATTCAAAAAAATTACAGTGAGTCTTGAGTAGTGTACTTTTATTGTGAATTGCATAGAATCAGTTTTCCAACTTTGTTTTTCTCTTTCAGTATTGTGTTGGTCCAGTTTTTAAAATGTATGCAATAAAAATGTTTATCAATTGTTCAAGATCTTCATTTTCTGGTAACTCTAATATCTGTTTTATTTAAATAATACAAGAATTTTATGAGGTAGATGTTAAAACTTCTCAAATTAAAGACTATGGAATTAACATTCATAATTCATAGGGGTCAAGAATGCAGGAGAGCTGAGATTTCTAACCAAACTAATCTGATCCCGGAGCCCATACTTACAGGTTTCTCTCTTCTTTTTCCCTTCCCTTCCCTTCCCTTCCCTTCCCTTCCCTTCCCTTCCCTTCCCTTCCCTTCCCTTCCTTTCCCTCCACATTCAATTATTTATAAGCCAAACATCATTATAGGTCCTGTAAGGGAGCTGTGAAAAAACAAACAAAAAATTCCATTCAGCCTTTCTAGAAGTTATGGTCACGTGTGTTTGGTAGTGGTAGAAAGGTGGCAGTGGTCAGGGGTGTGGCAAGTTTTAAAATGAATAAATCAGAAAACTGTATATTAGATGGTGGTAAGTCCCCTGGAGAAAATAAATCAAGAAAACACTATAAGATATAACTACATAACCTACTGGAAAAGGGATGACAATTGCAGTTTTAGATATGGTCATGAGAGAATATGTCATTTGAGTAAAGACCTAAGGAGGATATGGAGTTGAGGAGTTGAGGAAAGGAGTTGAGGAGTCATAGCTATAACTGAGGGAAAAGTGTTCTAGGCCAAGTAAGATTCAATGAAAATATCCTAAGATAGTAGCACACTTAGATTACTTGAGAAATAGGGGAAAAGGCCAGTGTGGCTAGAACAAAATGAATGAAGGTGACAATAGCTGGAATCATATCACAATAATAATGTGATAGACATTGTACAGTATTTTTCAGTCTTGGGTCCACAAGATGGTTCTTAATGGATCATTTTTATCTACTAGCAATTGTTCAAGATTCCTATGAGCTTCAGGCCCCATTTCACTACTATTCCTAGTCTCTTTAAAACAGTTTTTTAAAAAGCACATTCTACTTTTCTTACATAACTTTGATAAATCTCACCCTGCTGGGCTTAGCTTTACTTTGTTTGGTTATACTATAGTCTCTAATTATGTAGTATAACTGTGACTGCATTAAAATGCTACTATGAGTTTGTCAATTTATTGAATGATTAGAATAAAAATTATTGCCAAATCTCAAATATTGACATTTAAGCCTAATAGTTCCATTTCTTTTTTTTTAATTTTTTTTTCAACGTTTATTTATTTTTGGGAAAGAGAGAGACAGAGCATGAACGGGGGAGGGGCAGAGAGAGAGGGAGACACAGAATCGGAAACAGGCTCCAGGCTCTGAGCCATCAGCCCAGAGCCCGACGCGGGGCTCGAACTCATGGACCGTGAGATTGTGACCTGGCTGAAGTCGGACGCTTAACTGACTGCGCCACCCAGGCGCCCCAATAGTTCCATTTCTAATATGACTGAGTCATTGGAAAAAACTCTTGTAAGTTTCCCTGTGTAAACCATTATAGAGCAGACTAGTAACAAAATTATTAGGAGTTGATAGGCATATGTAGATTCCCAACTATATAGCTGCTAACTGAACATCTCTATCATAAATGGTAAACAAAAATCCATGAGGACAGGCTTCAATTTCTTATAAGTTTATTTATTTTGAGAGAGACAGAGGGTGTGAGTGCAGGAGGGGCAGAGAGCCAAGGGGAGAGAGAGAGAGAGAGAGAGAGAGAGAGAGAGAATCCCAAGCAGGTTCTGCGCTGCCAGTGCAGAGCCCCATGTGGGGCTCAAACTCAAAAAACCAAGAGATCATGACCTAAGCTGAAACCAAGAGTCAGACACTTTTCTGACAGAGCCACCCAGGCACCCCAACAGGCTTCAGTTTCTAATTAGAATGTGGAAAGTGTCACTCTTGCCTGAACAAAACCATCTGGATGATTTCAGAAATTATAGTTGTTGTTGTTTTGCTTTAACCCATCTGAGAGATGAGGACAAAAGAAATGGTAATGAGCTAAATTCTAAGTAACGAGCACTTCACTGGAGCCCAGGGATGCATGCTTACTTTTGATACCTGGTAGAGGACTAGAAAAAGGGGAAATAGACTCATAGGGTGATGAAAAACTAGCTGAACCTTTAGATATTTTTAGCCTGAAGAGCCCAGTCACAGCCTGAGTCTGCATTTACCTGTTTACTCCTTCCCATGAGTTGTCATATAGCATAAGTCAGTATTATGCTGAAGACTGAGAGGGGAAAGAGAAATTTGAGTGATATTTTTCCTAGACATGTGGGCCTTTCTGCAAAAGTAAGGTAGGACCCTCCAAATGCTGAGACAGGAGAGGAGAGATGAATGAAGTTCAAGGCATTGCAAGCCTGCAGAGAGTTAAGACCAGCTATCTTTCAAAGGCTCAGAAGCTGGGGCAAGCCTGGGGAGCAAAAAAATCCTCATGGCCCTCCAAGAAAAGGTAACAGCTAGGCCTCAGAGCAATTTGAAAAGCTGGTCAGTAGGCTGTAAAACAAAAGAGATTTCTTGAATCTCATTAAATAGATTACAGTTTCTGCTCATGGCAAAGTCTCCTGCTTTCTTCCAACCATCTTAAGTCAGTAGTGGTCTGAATTAAATAAAATTGCAACAAAGCCCACACTGAACTCAACTCAGGTTGTACGGACTCAGCATCCTAAATCTAGTGGCCTTTTTCTGGAGGTGAATATGAAAGTCTTGAGTCTTTCTTGCTCGTCTTGTGTGCTAAATGTTGAAAAGTTATAAGCTACCTGGGCATTTGGGATTTTGTGAGGGTAAGTCTATGGTTTCAGGGCATTTGCATATTGGACTATTTCATTATTTGTCATTTAAGTACAGGGTGAAAGAGAGGGGTATAAGGTTGAGAGGCTCAGGGAGGAATGGCTTTGTCTGAGGGAAAAAAAGTTTGGGTTTGATTGGAATCCTGTGCCAATTAGCTACTCCCCGCAGTGAACGACACAAACACTGACTAGCTTAAAAAACAACTCTCATAGCTCAGCTCACACATCTAAATCTATGGGTTGGCTCATTTCAGTGGTTCTTCTAAACTCTCTGGGACTGCTCATCCATCTGGGGTCAGTGGCAGGTTTAGCAAAGAGGCTTCTGTTGTTGAGAGTTGACTGGATTTTGCTTGGAACGATAGATAGGCTGGGGAGCGGAGGATGGTTTACAGGGCTCTCTTCTCATCCATCAGGCTTGCATATATATCTTTTATGGGACTGGGCAGGGCTCTGAGAAAGCCAAGAACTACAAGGCTGCCTGAGGCTAGAAGATGTCAGTTCCACTCTTCTATTGGCTAAAACAAATCACAAGACAAGGCTAGATTAAATGGTTAGGGAAATGGATTATACCTCTTGTTGGGAATTACTGCAAAATAACATTGCTGTGAGCTATGGGAATGATTTGGTGGCAGGAGAACTGTTATATTTTAAAAATTCAGGGAAAAGAAAAAGAGGTCCTGAACTAAGAAAGTAACACTATTAAGTGAAAAAGAGGATGCCTTCTCTTTTTATGTGGGATACATAGGGAGTACACATGCCTGCAATACATTTTCTCTTTAATCTCTTCCATGTTTGTTCCTTTTTTAAGTTATGAGTATCATCCAACGCATGGCTGCTACTAATACATAAGGTTTAGAGGTACATGTATTTTCTAAGGACTGCTGCACATTCTGTAGAGAGAATTTGGAGTTAGAGATCATTATGAATTTTTCTCAGAACTCCATGCTGTTATCACATAATAAAAAACAAAGCTTCTGAATACTCTGTGTTCAAGTGTAATCTATGCCATCCTGTATTATTTTGATATTACATAGCACAGAAAAGTAAAGTGCATTGTCTGAAAAGTATCCTATAATACTGCAGGATATTATTTGGTTACATTTGAAGCCAAAATTTTCTTTATATATGTATTAGAGATGATAAGTTGATATGTTAAGATTTTTATTATTTTTATGCATGAATTTCTATATTTTTACAGTCACCATTGGGTGAAGTATAAACTATTAGAAATTTGACTTTATATAAGAAAGTCAGGAAGTAACATGTGAACTCTGGAATCTGATTTTATTGATGATACAGCAGAAAAGAAAAGCAAATGTTAGAACACAAGACATAGCAGTGCTAACACTGCCCAAATGTGATGAAGTAAAGAAACTGCCACGGGAATGTCTCTCAAAAACCATGTGACAAATGAAATTCTTTGTCATTGATACACGAATAAGGAAATTCTTGTTCTGAAGCAAAATCCTGTACTTCTTCCTCTCTTAGTAGGCAACCTTAAGAGATAGCGCATTTTCAAAATATTCAGTACTGAATGTTGAATCTTGAACTAAGCATGTAATTTCATACCACTTTAAATTAAGGTTCTGTCATTTTAACATGACTATGATATTTAATGACCCTATGTCATTTCTTTTTTTTATTTAAAAAAATTTGTTTTATTTTATTTATTTTTGATAGAGACAGAGCACAAGTGGGGGAGGGGCAGAGAGAGAAGGAGACACAGAATCTGAAGCAGGCTCCGGGCTCCGAACTGTCAGCACAGAGCCCGACACGGGGCTTGAACTCACAAATTGCGAGTTCATGACCTGAGCCGAAGTCAGACGCTCAACCGACTGAGCCACCCAGTTTCCCTGACCCTATGTCATTTCTATTGCTCCTTTTTTAAAACAAATATCCAGTAAAATTAACATAAAGTGTTATATTCATTTCAGATGTACAATATACCGATTGAACAATTCTATATATTCCTCAGTGCTCATCACTATCAGTGTGCTCTTAATCCCCTTCACCTATTTCACCCATCTCCCCACCCACCACCCGTCTGGTAACCATCTGTCTGTTCTCTGTAATTAAGAGTCTATTTTTTGATTTGTCTCTTTTTTGCTTTGTTCATTTGTTTTGTCTGTTAAATTCCACACGAGTAAAATCATATGGTGTTTGTCTTTTCTGACTTATTTCACTTAATGTTGTACTCTCTAGACCCATCCATATTGTTGCAAATGACAAGATTTCATTCTTTTTTATGGTTGGATAATATAATATTCCATTGTGTGTGGGGGTGGGTGGGTGTGTGTGTGTGTGTTGTATACAACATCTTCTTTATACTTTCATCTATTGATGGACACTTAAGTTGCTTCCATAATTTGGCTATTATAAACAATGCTGCAATAAATATAGGGGTGCATATATATTTTCAAATTAGTGTTTTGTATTCTTTGGGTAAATACCCAGTAGTGGAATTACTGGATTATATGATAATTCTATTGTTAATTTTTTGAGGAAGCTCCCTACCGGTTTCCACAGTGGCTATAGCAGTTTACATTCCCATAAATAGTGCATTAGGGTTCCTTTTTCCCCACAATCTTGCCAACAGTTGTTGTTTCTTGTGTTTATTTTGGCCATACAGACAGGTGTAAGGTGATATCTCCTTGTGGTTTTGATTTGGATTTCAAAATGCAAATGATGATGATGGTGATTTGAACATCTTTTCATGTGTCTGTTGGCCATCTCCGTATCTTCTTTGGAGAAATGTCTGTTCCTGTCTTCCCATTTTTTAATTGGATTACTCGATATTTGATATTTAAAATGTTCTTTATATACTTTAGATACTAACCCTTTATTGGATGTGTAATTTGCAGATATCTTCTCCCATTCAGTACATTGTCTTAAGTTTATTTGCTTGTTCACCTTGCCGTGCAGAAGCTTTTCATTTTGACGTAGTCTCTCAATAGTTACTTTTGCTTTGGTTTCCCTTGCCTCAGGAGACATATCTAGAAACATGCTGTGAAAGCTGATGTCAGAGAAATTGTTTGCCTGTGTTCCCTTCTAGGATTTTTATTATTTCAGATCTCACATTTAGGTCTTAATCATCTTGAGTGTACTTTTATGTATGGTGTAAGAAAGTGGTCCAGTATCATTCTTTTGCATGTAGCTGTCCAGTTTTCCTAACACCATTTGTTGAAGAGACATTGCATAGTCTTTCCTCCTTTGTCAAAGATTAATTTACAATATAATCATGGGTTTATTTCTGGGTTCTTTGTTCTGTTCTACTGATCTATGTGTTGGTTTTTGTACCAGTACCAAACTGTTTTGATTACCCAAACTGTGTAGTGTATCTTGATATATGGGATTGTGATACCTCCAGTTTTGTTCTTTTTTGAGAATGCTTTGGTTATTTGGGGTCTTTTGTGGTTCCATACAGATTTAAGGATTCTTCTTTTTTTTTTTATTAATAAAAAAAAATTTCTTAACGTTTATTCATTTTGTGAGACCAAGAGTGCAACCTGGGGAAGGGGCAGAGAGAGAGAGAGAGAGAGGACACAGAATCTGAAGGAGGCTCCAGGCTCTGAACTAACAGCACAGAGCCCTACGCGGGGCTCGAACTCAGAAACCGTGAGATCATGACCTGAGTCGAAGTCGGACGATTAACAAACTGAGCCACCGAGGCACCCCTAGGTTTTAGGATTCTTTGTTCTGGTTCTGTAAAAAATGCTATTGGGGATGCCTGGGTGGCTCAGTTGGTTGGGTGTCCAACTTCAGCTCAGGTCATGATCTCACAGTCGGTGAGTTCGGGCCCCTCATCAGGCTCTGTGCTGACAGCTTGGAGCCTGGAGCCTGCTTCAGATTCTGTCTGTCTGTCTGTCTCTCTCTCTATGCCCCTCCCCTGCTCATGCTCTGTCTCTCTGTCTCAAAAATAAATAAAAACATTTTTAAAAAATTTAAAAAATGCTATTGGCATTTGATATATTAATCTGTATTTAAATCTGTACATTGCTTTGTGTAGTATGGACATTTTAACAATACTTGTTCTTACAGTCATAAGCATGCATATCTTTCCATTTCTTTGTGTTGTCTTTAACTTTTTTAAAGTTTTCAGAGTATAGGTCTTTCACCTCCTTAGCTCAGTTCATTCCTCAGTATTTTATTTTTTTTGGTACAATTATAAATGAAATTTCTCTTTCTGCAACCCCACTATTAGTGTATAGAAATATAACAGATTTTTATCTAACGATTTTGTACCTAGTGACCTTACTGAATTCATTTATCACTTCTGGTAGTTTTGTTTTTTTTTTGTTTTTTTGTTTTTTTTTGTTTTTTTTTTTCAGGCTTTAGAATCTTTAGTCTTTTTAGTCTTTAGAATTTTCGGTATATGCTATCATGTCATCTGTGAATAGTGAAAGTCTCATTCTTCCTTACCAATTTGGATGCCTTTATTTCTTATCTGACTGCTGCGACTAGGACTTCTAGTACTATGTTGAATAAAAGTGGAAAGTGAACATCCATGTTTGGTTCCTAATCTTAGGGGAGAAGCTCTCAGTTTTTCATTCCTGAGAATGATGTTTGTGGTGTGTTTTTCCTATAAGGCCTTTAGTATGTTGAGGTGTGTTCCCTCCAGGCCTATTTTATTTACGGTTTTAATCATGAATAGATGTACTTGTCAAATGTTTTTTTCTGCATCTCTTGAAATTATCATGTGGTTTTTATTCATTCTCTTATTGACGTGATGTATCATGTTGATTAATTTGCAAATATTAAACTATCCTTGGATCCCAGGAATAAATCCCACCTGATTGTGTTGAATGATTAGTTTAATGTACTTTGAGGTTAGGATTTGCTAATATTCTGTTATGGATTTTTGTATCTATAGTTATCAGAGATATTGACCTATAGTTCCCCTCCTTTTTTTTTTTTTTCCCCCTAGTGTCTTTATCTAGTTTTGGTATCATAGTAATGCTGGCCTCATAGAATGAATTTGGAAGCTTTCCATCTGCTTCTAGTTTCTGGAATAGTTTGAAAAGAATAGGTATTAACTCTTCTTTAAATATTAGGTAAAATTCGCTGGTGAAGCTGTGTGGTCCCAGACTTTGTTGGGAGTTTTGTGAATACTAATTCAATTAAATTACTGGTAATCAATCTATTCAATATTTCTGTTTCTTCATGCTTCAGTTTTGGTAGATTATATGTTTCTAGAAATTTATACATTTCTTCTAGATTGTCCAATTTGTTGACATGTAATTTTTCATGATATTCTTTTATAACTCTATGTGTTTCTGTGGTGTTGATTATTTTTTCTCTTTCATTTCTGATTTTGTTTGAGTCTTCTCTCTGTTTTGTTTGTTTGTGTTTTGTTTTCTTCTGGCTAAATGTTTATCAGTTATGTTGATCTGTTCAAAGAACCAGTTCCTGGCTTTATTGATCTGTGTATGTATGTATGTATGTGTGTGTGTGTATATGTATATATATATATATATATATATATATATATATATATATATTACTCTTATTATTTCTATTTTGTTTATTTCTACTCTCATCTTTATTATTTCTTTCCTTCTACTGGTTTGGGGCTTTGTTTGTTCTTTTTCTAGCTCCTGTAGGTGTAAGGGTAGGTTGAGATTTTTTTTTTTTTCTTATTGAGGTTGGCCTACATTGCTATAAACTTCCCTCTTAGAACAGCTTTTGCTGCATCTCCAACATTTTGAACTGCTGTTTTCATTTTCATTTGTCTCCATATATTTTTTTGATTTCCTTTTTGATTTATTGGTTGACCCCTTCATTGTTTAGTAGCATGTTATTTAACTGTCATGTATTTGTGTTCTTTCTGGACTTTTTCTTGTGGTTGATTTTTGGTTTCTTAGCATGAGGGTCAGAAAAAAATGAATAGTATAGCTTGAATCCTTTTGAATTTGTTGAGACTTGTTTGGTAGTCTCACGATTTATTCTGGAGAATATTCCATATGCACATGAAATATATGTGTATTCTGTTTTAGGATGATATGTTCTTTTTTTAATGTTTTTGGAGAGGGAGAGAGGGGGAGAAGGAGAGAGGGAGAGAGGGAGGGAGGGAGGGAGAGAGAGAGAGAGAATGAGAGAATGAGAATGAGTTGGGAGAGGCAGAGACAAAGGGACACACAGAAACTGAAGCAGGCTCCAGGCTCTGAGCTATAAGCACAGAGTCAGATGCAGGGTTCAAACTCACAAGCTGTGAGATCATGACCTGAGCTGTAGCTGTGAATGCTCAACCAACTGAGCCACCCAAGTGCCCCAGGATGGTATGTTGTGAATATATCTGTTAGGTTTATCTGGCCCAATGTGTCATTCAATGACATTGTTTCCTTGTTGATTTTCTGTTTGGATGATTTATCATCCGCATATGATGGAGATGGTATGTGCATTACTGTCAGTAACTTCCTTTATTTTTGTTATTAGTTGCTTTGTGTATTTGGGTGTTCACATGTTGAGTGCATAAATATTTATAGTTATATCTACTTGTTAGATTGTTCCCTTTATGATGATGTAGTGTTCTTGTTCGTCTTTTGTTAAAGTCTTTGTTTTAAAATCTATTTTGTATGACATAAATATTGCCACCTCCGCTTTCTTTTTATTTCTATTTTCATGATAAATGCTTTTCCATCACTTCACTTTGAATCTGCATGTGTTTTTAGGTCTGAAATGAGTCTCTTTTAGGCAACATATAGATGGGTCTTGTTTTTTTATTCACTCCATCGCCCTATCTTTTGATTGAAGTGCTTAGTTCATTTACTTCCAAAGTAAGTATCTATAGGCGTTTACTTATTGTCATGTGTTACTTGTTTTATGGTTCTTCTTTTTTTTTTTAAATTTTTTTTTTTTCAACGTTTATTTATTTTTGGGACAGAGAGAGACAGAGCATGAACGGGGGAGGGGCAGAGAGAGAGGGAGACACAGAATCAGAAGCAGGCTCCAGGCTCTGAGCCATCAGCCCAGAGCCCGACGCGGGGCTCGAACTCACGGACCGCGAGATCGTGACCTGGCTGAAGTCGGACGCTTAACCGACTGCGCCACCCAGGCGCCCCATGGTTCTTCTTGTAGTTCTTCTCTGTTCCTTTCTTCACACGCTCTCTTTACTCGTGGTTTGCTGGCTTTCTTTGGTGATATACTTGGATTCTTCTTGTTTTTTGTAGATCTATTACCAGTTTTTGGTTTGTGGTTACCATTAAAATTATATATATCATCTTATGCATATGGCAGTCTATATTAAGTTGATGGTCACTTAAATCTGAATCCATTCTAAAAGCATTAGATTTTTATTCCTCTCCCCCTCCATATTTTAGGTGTATGGTGTTATATTTTACATTATTTCATTTTGTGAATCCCTTGACATATTTTTATAGATATAATTTTATTTTTTATTTATTTATTTGCTTTCTGTTTCTCCTGCTCCAGCTTATGGTCTTTGCTTTCCACTCACAGAGTCCCCTTTAACATTTCCTGTAAGGCTGGTTTGTGGTGATAAATTCTTTTAACTTTTGTTTGTCTGTGAAACTCTTTATCTCTCCTATTCTGAATGGTAGCCTTGCTGGATAGAGTATTCTTGGCTACAAGTTAATTTTTTTTTTGTTTTGTTTTTAACACTTTGAGTATATCATGCCACTCCCTTCTGGCCTGCAGTGTTGCTGCTGAAAAATCAGTTGGCAGCTTTATAAGGTTTCCCTATATGTAGCTGTCTTCTTTTCTCTTCCTACTTTAAAATTTTTCTCTTTATCACTTTTTTTTTTTCATTTTAATTACTATGTGTCTTGGTGTGGACCTCCTTGGTTGATTTTGTTGGGTGCTCTTTGTGCTTCCACAGAGATTGTGGATCCACAGATTTGGATTTCTGTTTTCTTCCCCAGATTCAGGATTTTTTCAGCTATTATTTCTTTAAAAAATTTTTTCCCACCGCCTTTTCTCTCTTTTCTTCTTCTGGGTTCCCTGTAATATGAAAGTTGTTACATTTCACATTTTACACAATAGTACATATCACTGAGTTCCCTTCATCTATTTTTGTTTTTTTATTCTTTTTTTTCTGTCCTGTTCTGCTTGATTGCTTTCCATTGCTCTGTCCTTCAGGTTGCTGATCTGTTCTGCATCCTCTAGTCCCCTACTTATTCCATGTCATATATTTTTAATTTCAATTACTGAGTTCTTCATCTCTGTTTGGTTCTTTGTTATGTTTTCTGTCTCTTTATTGAGGGTCTTAGTGAAGTCATCCAGTAACTGTACTTTTCTTAAGTCCAGTGAGTATCTTAATGACCATTGCTTTAAATTCTCTATCAGTCATATTATGCGGTTACATTTAGTTATCTAGTTGTGAGTTTGTCCTGTTCTTTCATTTGGGACATATTCCTCTGTCTCCTCATTTTGTCTACCTATCTGTGTCTGTTCCTATGTGTTAGAAAAGACAGCTACATCTCTTGTACTTAAAAGTAATCACCTTATGAAGAAGAGGTCTTATAATGACCTGCTATGTGAGGTCCCCTGTTCACCAGAACTTGGCACTTCAAGAGTGCTTCCTATGCGTGATTCAGGTACCCTGCTGTTGTGGGTGAGTTGCTTTTCCCTTCAGTCCATTCATCTACAACGGCTCTCTTTGCCTCTTATGGACAGTGGCCCCTGTGGTATTAGTGGGCCAGTCTGGGGACACCTTGGGCTTGAGTTGAGTCAGACTAGGCATTTGCCACAGTTACAATAGCACCAAACTACAGGGTGTTTTACCTGTGTTGTTCCCTGAGAGCTATTGTTGGTGGGTAGAGTCTGCGTTCAGACCACTTGTCTGCCTCCATCCCAGCGCTGGGACCAATGTCTGACTGGTATGTGTGCTTATCTTTCTCTGGACCAGGATTTATATTGCAATGGTGCCGGTTCCTGTTGGGGCTGCTTGCACACCGCCAGATTTGTGGTACTGCTTTGCATAGACTCCTACCAAGGGCAGGATGGAGGGTGGGAGTCCACAGGAGAACGCAGGGGGCAGGGTGCATGGTGCCAGTAAATCCTGTGCTGATATGCTGTGGGAGAGGATCTGCAGCAGTCTAGGAAAACTGAGACCTGCTGTATTGGAGGGGTTAGAGCCACAGAATTGTGTAGGGCAGGGCACACTGCTCACAAGCTAGACACAGAGTGTTGGTGCTTTGCTGGTTCCCGTAGGTGTCTGTCCCTGTGTTTAGGCTGGAGGGTTGGGGGAGGGAAATGGTGCCTGCCAGCTCCTTTGTTCCTGGAGAGGTTTCCTAAATATCCCTCCCTTTCCAGTACATGCTCTGAGATTAGTCAATGAGTCTCCTTCCTGTATACCCTAGGGTGTTTTTCAAATTCTTTCTTCTGTATCTCCTTGGGGCTTTGTTATGCTGTGGCTTTAAAGGCTGAGACTCAGTTTCCTATCACCTTTTGGCTCTGCCAGGACTGAGCCTGCTGATTTTTAAAGTTCGGGTGCCAAATCCCACAGAATAGAAGAATTTGCAAAGCCAAGTCTCTCTGACTTTCAAAGCCAAATGTTAGGGGGATTCATGTTCCTAGTGCAAGGTCTCCACCTTGGGTGCCTCACATGAGGTCTGCTCCTTTCCTCTCCCTGTGTCTATGGTGTCTCTCCATCCCTTGTACAGTCCCATTGGTCCATTTAGTTCTGACTGTGTCTGCCCTTCCTACCCTCCTCTATGTGGTCTCTTCTCTGCATTTAGCTGTGCAGTCTGTTCTGCCAGTCTTGTGTCATTTTCTGGGTTATTTACCCTGATGTGAGTGTTACCTGGTTGTATTTGTGTGACAGGGTGAGCCCAGGATCCTCCTACTCCACCATCCTCTCCCTCTATTGCTCCTTTTTCTTGAAGATTATTTATAATAAAGTCATTTCACTTAATTGAATAAAATATTTTTAAAAAATACAGTCTCCACATTTAAATGGGAGATTGACATTGCTATGGACTGAATGTTGGTGTCCCCTAAAATTCCTGTGTTGACACGCTGATCTCCAAGGTGATAGTATTCAGAGATGAGGCCTGGGAAGTAATTAAGTCATAACAGGAGCCCTTAGGAGTGGGATTAGTGCCCTTGCATGAAGAGGCATGAGAGAGATGATCTCTGGCTCTGTGCCGTGTGAGGATACAGGAAGAATGTGATTATCTGCAAAACTAGTAAGGGGGTTCCTTACCACTGGCACAAATCTGCTGGCACAAAGCATTCTCCAGAACTGTGAAAAACAAATATTTGATGATTAAGCCATTCACCCAGTCTATGGTATTTTGTTATAGCAGCCTGTACTGACTAAGACAGACCTGTAATTACAAGTGCATCTCAAAGGATTTACCTCTCATTTCTTTTTCTGAGTAGTGCCTCCTTTGATAGAAGATTCATTAATTTCATGTCACTTGGAATGAATAGGTGATTAAAAAGGGCTAGTAGCAAGTAGAAATATTTTTCTACTTTGTTTTCATTTTTGCAAAATTGTAACAAGCGTGGGCTGAGATGGATAAGAACTGCCCACTGCTAAGGTCAGTGTGCCCTAATTAGTTTTGCTACATTGCCACTCTAATTTTATTTGACATGACATTGAGAAGAGGCTCAGAAGGCAGTCAGCATGTAACAACCATGATGAGCTTTAGTTACACCTACTGACAGGGTAATTAGCAACTAGATATGCCACTTGAAATGAAAGGAAAGAAAAACTGATGCCCAGTCCCTTTATACAAATATCAATGACGATTCTCTTCCTACTAAAAATTTCTAGTTCATGAAAACCTTTCAGTCATTGTCATTGTCATCGTCATCACCAATCTTGTGCCTTACTGGTTGGATAGGCCCTGGGTTGACTGCAACTTGAGGTGATGATATGATCTGGTAATTTATCAAGTTCTGTGGTATTAAACTCCTTTCTGATTCTGTATCACCAAAATCCATCTTATTTGGGGAATTGGAGAAAGCTTTCCACATGATAAAGTGAAATTTAACATCTCTTTAGTTACCATATTTTTGTCCAAGGGTCGGGTTAGAGAAATATTCTGGAAAATTGAATTTTCATTAAGCATATGCTGAAAGATTTTAGTCACATCTGTTTCTCAAAGCTGAAGTGAAGACCAACTATTTTAATTTCTTGAGTGTCTATTTTGCCTTGAAGATATCAGAAAGATTTTACCTTAATTTCAACGTTTGTTCTGATTCTCACTGATTAATTTACTTCATTAGGTTGATCTATTGAAGTTTATGATTCATAATATTTTAATTTCTTAAGTGTCTACTTTTAAGGATGTGAGAACAGGATTTATTAAAATTCTGAAAAGTTTTCTAATTTTTTCACAAACTCTTCTATTACGGAATTTAAAATATTGAGTGATTCATCTGTTGAAGTTTAATGATTTCTCTTGATTCATTGCTCAGAATATCAAAAAAGTCTTTTCACCATTGTTTATGGTAATCCTTACACTTGACATCAGTCTCATTTCTGGCCTCTTTTTCTCTGCATAGGAATAACAGAATATCACACTTACGGGTTTTCCTCAAGGCATCCATGTTTTCATGGATGAAACTATAGAGTTGAAATCTTCCCTTTGAATATGTCAAATACCTGCTGACTTATAATCATGGAAAATAAAATAATCATCATTTAATAGGCCCATTTATATTAATACATGGAAATATAATAACACTTTGCCTGGCTCCATTAAACATGGTCACTTTGTGATGCTCTAAACCTGACTTCTTCCATGTGCTGAAAATATATAGATTCTCAGAGCCACTGATTAATTGCCATCCTCCTAAAATTAATAATTAATAATAATCAGTGGCTAAACATCTATTTCCTTTTTAAAATACTCTAGGATGCTTCCGTTTTCGTCTCTGACAACAACTGGGAAAAGTTGAAACACCACCTCTTGATAGTTTCTGAAATATCTACACAAGTGTATTTGATTATTTTATCTTCCCTCAGACCACTGCTCCTTTGGGGAGGAAACCATTTTATACAAAGCAAAAATAATAGAAATTAGCATGTTATTTTTTAATCACTAATATTTATTGAGATACACTTTATGTATTATTAAATATACCAGGTTTTCAAATTTTTAATCACCCCAAATATTCCCTCACAGTTTTGTGGTGAATTCTCCCAATGCTAACAGATCCTCTTTCTGTCACTTGGGTTAGTATCACCTGTTCTTGATTTTTATATAAAGAAATACATTCATGGGGCTCCTGGGTGGCTTAGTGAGTTAATTGTTGACTTGATTTCTGCTCAGGTCATGATCTCATGGTCATGAGATCTAGACCCGCATTGGGCTCCATGCAGGGCATGCATCCTGCTTAAGATTCTCTTTCTCCCTCTCCCTCTGCCCTTCTCCTACTCATTCATGCTCTTTCTCTCTTTCAGAAAGAGAGAGAGAGAGAGAGAGAGAAAGAAAGAGAGAGAGAGAGAGAAAGAGAAAGAAAGAGAGAGAGAGAGAAAGAAAGAAGAAAGCCATTCAAGATTTTCAAGATACACTCTTCTGTGTCTGGCATATGTCACTAGGCATAATTATTTTGAGATTCATCTGTTTTGTTATGTGATTTTGTAGTTGATTTATGTATTTTTTATGTTCCTTCATAGTATCCCATTGTCCGTATTAGCACAATTTGTTTATTTCCAGTTGTTAAGGAGAGTTGGATTGTGTCCAAATTGGGGCTATTATAAATTAAGCTGTTATGACCACTCATGTATAAGTCTTTTTCTGAACACAGCTTTTGATTTCTCTTGTGTAAATACCTAGGAGTGAAATGGACTAGTCTTCTGATAAGTCAATGTTGAGCTTTATAATGATGTGTCACTATGTGTTAAAAAGTTGTTATACATATTTTCTGTTCTCATCATTGAGATAGGAGGATTCCAGCTTCTCTTCACCAATATTTGATACTAAAATCATTTTTGACTTTAGTCATTCTATTGGATATGTAAGATATGCCACTTGGGTTTAATTTGCATTTTCATGGTTATTAATGATAATGACTACTTTTTATGTATTTCTTGGCCTTTGTAGATCCTCTTTAAAAAAATTTTTTTTAATGTATGTTTACTTTTGAGAGAGAGAAAGAGAGAGACAGAGCGAGAGCAGGGGAGGGGCAGAGAGAGAGAGAGAGAGACAGAGAAACCCAGAATCCGAGGCAGGCTCCAGGCTCTTAGCTGTCTGCACAGAGCCCTAAGCGGGGCTCAAACCCATGAAACGTGAGATCATGACCTGAGCTGAATTCAGACGACACATAACCGACTGAACCATCCAGGTGCCCCTGTAGATGCTCTTTTCAAATGTGTTCACATTATTTACTCATTTTTAAATTGTTTTATTTTTGAATTGTAGCAGTTCATTTTATGTATTCTCTTTATATATTTTACATATTTCGTATAAGTATAAATATATATATTATATATATAATAATTTTCTTGTAGTCTCTGTGATTCATTTTCTACAGAAAATCTTTGAAAAGCATAAAGTTTTCATTTTGATAAAGTCTAAAGTTTAGTTTATAATTTCTGTATGTCTTTTTTTTTTTTTTTTTTGTCCTGTCTAGCAAGTCTTGGCCTCTCCAATTTTCTTCTATGATTCATTTTGAGTTAATTTTTTTGTATGCAAAATGATTATTTTTTCCCAAATATATATGTAGGTTTTTAGTTCCATTTTCCCATTGGAATATATTGTTACCTTGTTAAAATCAATTTACCATGTACATGTGAATTTATTTCTGTGCTCTCTATTTTATTCCACTGATGCACATGTCTATCCTTACTCTGTCTGAATTAATGTGGTTTTGTAAATCTAAAATCCAGTAGTTAGGCTCCTTTTATTTTGTTCTATTTTTTCCCCATGACTGTTTTGGCTGTCTTAGGTCCCTGGCATTTTTAATATTCATTTCAGCATCAGCTTGTCAAATTCTACCAAATAACTTTATGGATTTGATTGGAATTACCCCGAAAATGTAGAAAATTTGGGGGAGAAAATAGCAACAATATTGAGTTTTCTAATTCAAATACATGGCACATCTCAGTTACTTAGAGGAACTTTCATTTCTCTTTTTGTAGTTTTCAGTGTATACTTACGGATGTTGTGTTAAATTTATCTTCGAGAATATCATGTATTTTTGATTTAAAAAAATATTTTCCAATTTTATTTTTTAACCAAGGTATAGAAGTGCCATTGAATTTTATATGTGAACTTGTATTGTTTTTTAGTAAATGTGGTTAAATAAGTCATGGGTACTCTTCTTTATTTTTGTGGATTCCTCATATCTTGTTTTAAAATTATTTTTAAGTATCTGAATTATTGCTATCACCTTTTATGGTACACCCTGTACTAATCTAGAAACATTTCTGAAATCTCATGTTCGGAGTTTCCCTTATTGTGTTCTGAAATAATCTTTCTGCAACTTGTGCAATCTTAGATTTTAAGGCACAGGATATAGTTCATCAGTTAATTAGTTGATATTATAGACTCTAACTACTAGGCCTGTGTTATATGCCTATAATGTATTATATATATATGCCTATAATATATTTGATATCTATCTATCTATCTCTATATATATAGTGAGTGAAGCATATACATATGCTTCACCCATCTTTCTCAGAAGAGACACACCTGTTTGACGTTAGGAAGTGATTTGGCTACTCTGTACCTCAATTTCTCCATCTGTTTATGAGATGAAATGAAATGGTAAATCTACAGGTGCTTGCTTAACCATGTTAGAGGGAGAATAAAAAAAGGAAATATATGGATGGGATAGGAATTAAATCACATTCTGGATTTCGTTTATTTTATAATACCAGTCCATTCTCTGCATGCAAGTTACATTATAAAAATAGGTTCATGGAATATGATAATGCTGAATGATGTTTAAGTTTGGCTTGCCCGAGAGTATATTTATTTATATATTTTAAAGCATTAAATAACCTACCCAGACCTTATAAAACAAACCTACACAGACAGACCTTATAACACCTAAAGTTTCAAGAGTGGGCATGGGAACATGTGTCTAGACAAGGGTATTCAGGCAAGGAGGAGTATAAAACACTCTGGAAGGCAAATCAATATGCTGATGTGTGTGAAATACAGACCATACCCATATAGAAAGAGGCTTTATCAGCCCTTATATATGGAGTATGTTTTGTCATGTTTGTCTACCAGGGGCACCAGATTTTTGACTGAAATTGGCCACTAAGTTTAACCTGGCCTAATTCTATCCATAATAATATGTAAAAGTGATGTATCTCAGAAAACTCTCATTACACCAAAAAAGCCGAGCCTGACTATACAAGCCGAGCCTGTACATTGTACAGAGAACTAACCAATATTCCCTATGTAGGTAAAAAGCACAAAAATCTATAGCTAAATATGTTATGCAACTAATGTGTGTTCTCCAACTCCAACCAAACTGCCAACCTCTCACAAAATATTTTATTCGGGACTTGGACTATTTTGAATACTTAACAAATGCTTTTGAATCAATACACACGCTTTTATTGGTCTCTCTCATTTGAGGATTCGCCCCCAAATCCACTAAAATCTGTTTTATTCCTTCATTCATTTCAACTATTTACGGCGAAATATTTATTGAGCATTTACAGACACGAGGATGTATGCTAGGTTTCAAGGAAACATAGATGAAAGGCAAAACTAAAAGAGTAAACATTGTCCAAAATGCAGAAGGTCTTTATTCTGTAACTGAGACCTTATCTGCCTTCTTTTCTCTACAGCTATGGCAGCCATTGCTAGAGCCACAGACCCGACAGTGCCTAAAGTTCCAGACTAAAATGTGCAGTTTCTTATCTCCAAGACTTTGGTTATATTCATTCTTTCCTTTCAATTGTCATACTTCTGTTACTGTGTCTAATAATTCTGACTTTTGGTACATTTGCACCTCGACTTCTTTTTGCAACACATGTCTCAGATCCCCTACCCTGCTTCTCTGCACTACAATAATTCCTGTCACCTAATTGCTTTCCTTTGGGTGATTAGCAGTTTGACTTTGTCCCTAGATGATGAACTCCTGGAGAGCATGACTTACTCTGCTTAATCTCCGTTATATAATATTGCATAGATCACTGTATATTTACTGAGTTGCCAAATTACTAAATGGAGATATCCCCCTGAAAATTGAGATTTCTTTCCATTTCCTATATGTGTCCATTGCCTCTTTACCCTGAGAATGATTTCTCTCTATGCTACTGTATTAGTCAGGGTTCTCCAGATGAACAGAACCAATAGGATATTTACTTACTAATTATCTGCCAGGGGATATTTTATGTTAAGGAATTGGCTGAAATCACACAATTGTAGCGATTTGTGAGTCCAAAATGTGTAGAGCAGACTAGCAGTTTGGAAGTTCAGGGAAGAGATGGTATTGCACACTAAAGTCCGAGATCTGAAGACTGGAAATTGGAGTTGCAGTATTGCAGTCTTCAGGCAGAATTAATGCTTCTTTAAGAAATCTCTGGTTTTGCTCTTAAACCCTTCAACTGATTAGACAAGGCCCACCAACATTATGGAGGACAATCGACTTTATGTGAATTGTACTCATTTAAATGTCAGTCACATCTGGGCATGCCTGGGTGGCTCAATTGGTTACGCATCTGACTTCTGCTTCAGGTCATGATCTCACCGCTGATGGGTTTGAGCCCTGCATCAGGCTCTGTGCTGACAGCTCAGAGCCTGGAGCCTGCTTTGGATTCTTATCTCCCTCTCTCTCTCTTTCTGCCGCTTCCCCACTCGCACTGTCTCTCCATCTCTTAAAAAACAAATACACATCAAAAAATTTTTTAAAAAAGTACCTTTACAACAACATCTAGACTGATGCTTGACTGAAAAACTGGGAACCGTGGACTAAGCACAAAGTTGGCACATATTCTTAACCATCATGGTAGCTATATCCTATGTCTTTCTATTCTTCCAGATACATATGACTTTTACTGATTTATGTTATAAAGGGACTTTATAAATAATTTTAGAAATGGGGGGAAAAGAAAAAAGCATGAATTCTATGTACAATAGGGAAACAACTCTCTAATACTGAAGTTGCCAGTCATAAGCTGCTTCCTTTGCCTTCCTCAGATAACACTTCCTGTGGTGGCTATGTGTTTGAGTCATTCTTTCTCCATGCATACCTAAAACATGTTGTCAGCACATTTGTTAAGTCGGAGGCTGCTATGTCGATCAAGAGGTACATTCTCTAACTGGAAGACATTTACATTGGAGGGAAACAAACTTACTGTACTGAATTATTTTTCAGAGAAGAACGGCACAGAGACTAAATGATGGAAGCACATAACATTAAAAAATACAGGAATTGAGGTCTATTAACAACAAAAGTATAAGAGGTTATATTTATATAACGCTTCTATGGGCTAACTTACGTAAAGCATCCTAAATGCTATACAAATACTGACTCATTCTCACAAAAAACCTACAGACAGATAATATTAATCTCTCAAAAAAGATGAAGAAATTAAAGATTATTAAGATTTTCTTTTGTTTATTTATTTTTGAGAGAGAGACAGAAACAGAGACAGAGCACAAAGAGGAGGGGTTCAGAGAGAGGAAGAGACACAGAAGCCAAAGCAGGCTTCAGGCTCTGAGCTGTCAGCACGGAGCCCAACGTGGGGCTCGAACTCACGAACTGCGAGATCATGACCTGAGCCAAAATCAGATGCTTAACCCACTGAGCCACCCAAGTGCTCCTTAGATATTTTTAAGTTACATATACCACACTGTGAAGCAATAGTATCATTTATCTATTGCCACATAAGTGCTGCATAATACAGAATCCCAACATTTAATGGATTAACTCAGTGACTGACAACAGTAATTATTTCTTCTCCGGAACACACCAGTGTGGTTTGGGTAGATAGATCTGCTTCAAGCTATAGCTCCTCACTGAGTATCACGATCAGGTTCACTCCATGTTGGAGCCCAGGCTGAGTAGACAATGACGGTTTTTCTCATGGAGACAGTAAGCCCAACGGCACATGCGTATTTAAAACCTTCGCGTAGGCCACGCGTGGTGACATCCCCGCGGCTGCAACGAGTCACGTGGTCAAGCTCGAACTCAAGGATGGATCTGCAATCCATCCAGGTAAAGGGTGGAAGCAGAAAACAGTAAAGAATTTTGGTTAAAATATGCTTCTATCAAATGCCTTTGTGAGCGAAGAAATAGGGCAGCGACTTCACACATTCAATTCCCTGATTCACCACTATATATCTACAGAGAGTATAAAGGTTGTTTTATAAATGATAAAACTGAGACCCAGTTATTTTCTCAAGGCTACACAACTAACAAATATCATAGTTCCATGTATTAAACCATTCTGACAACATGGTTGTGGCCTATTGTCATCTATATCCAAATTTCTGTGAAGGGTGTTATTCATGCAAATTTCAGTAGATCTGACTTCAATATTTAGTGTTTTTAAACTCCAGTTCACTCTATTCAAAGGTTAGTATAAATGAAATTGCATTTAGGAGGTGGCATAATATGTTGGAAATAAGTTTCTGCTTTTCTAAGCAAAATTCAAGACTGGATAATAAAAAAAAGATAAGCTAGAGAATAGTTTGAATTTAAGAGACCCCTTAAATCGTTATAATTTGGAAAATAATCTCTAAAGTAGGGAAGAATTTATTACATAGTTTATAAATATTTTAATAAGAATTTCCCAATGACAGATAATTCAATTATTTAGATATTAATCTGAATAACTTGTTCTTGGCATCCTTACATTATGGGGGTGTGTTAGTGATGAGGGAAACAGAGGCAAGAGAAACGTACCTTCAATTAAATTTCCATACAGCCTGCAGCCCCTTGATAGACACCTGAAACATTCAGAGCAAGTTCCTTCCTCAAGGAACTCATGGCTGCCTTGCTTCCTTGATGTTTTTTTATTTTTTTATTTATTTTTATTTATTTTTATTTATTTTTTTTCAACGTTTTTTTTTTATTTATTTTTGGGACAGAGAGAGACAGAGCATGAACGGGGGAGGGGCAGAGAGAGAGGGAGACACAGAATCGGAAACAGGCTCCAGGCTCTGAGCCATCAGCCCAGAGCCTGACACGGGGCTCGAACTCACGGATCGCGAGATCGTGACCTGGCTGAAGTTGGACGCTTAACCGACTGCGCCACCCAGGCGCCCCTGATGTTTTTGTTTTATTAAAGACTGAAAGTAACCTTATCTGAACAGCAGCTAGCTCCTCAAGGTCCTGAAAACCTTGCTTTCAAATTTCTTAGACACGCTATCTCTCACCCCAACTTAAAAGTATATGATCAATCACTCCTCACAACCCCGGTGCAACTCTTTCTGCCCACGGGTCCCATCCCTGTGCTTTAGTAAAATCACCTTTTTGAACCAAAGAATGTCTCAAGCATTCTTTCTTAGCCGTTAGCCCAAGAACCCCATTATTAGGATTGTTCATTTAAGACTGCGTTAATTATTTTATCAGCAAAACCATCTTGATTATTATGGTCCTTATGGACTTCTCTTTATTAGTGATCCGCCCTGCCATACGTACACCACTTTATCATTTCAGTCCAATAAGGGCTTAAGTAGACTTCCAGAATCTTGAAGAGCAGCAGATCATTCAAGATGCCTCCAGGGACTTACTTGCCAGAATCTTCTCGGCCCCAACAGTGGAGTTAGTAAAGATAAAGAGATATTCATAAATGAGTGTAGGACTAGACCACACAGGAGAACCAGCAGCAGTTTTGATTCTCTTGCCTTAACGCACTTTACTGCCTCAGTCCTCCTGGAAGAGAAAGCAGGTATAGAATTGTGAGTTCCTGGGGTCTCCAAGGGACAAGGAGAGCAGGGATGCTTGCTTTCTTCCACCCATCCAGGAACTGGCAAGAGAAAGACTGAATTCTGAATGAAGGGAATACTCCCCGTCTAGTAACCCGTATTTGTTTGTTCTTCCTTTATTTTTTTAATGTTTGTTAATTTTTTTTTTAATTTTTTTTTCAACGTTTTTATTTATTTTTGGGACAGAGAGAGACAGAGCATGAACGGGGGAGGGGCAGAGAGAGAGGGAGACCCAGAATCTGAAGCAGGCTTCAGGCACTGAGCTGTCAGCACAGAACCAGATGCAGGGCTTGAACCCATGAACTGTGAGATCATGACCTGAGCCGAAGTCAGACTTTTAACCTACTGAACCCCTATTTATTTTTCAAATAATGTAATTAATTATTTAATTATTTAGAGAGAGAGACAGACCGTATGTGCATAAGTTGGGGAGGGGAAGAGAGGAGAGGGGCACAGGGAGCATGAGACCATTAGGATGCTTAACCGACTGAACCACCCAGGCGCTCCTGTTTGTTCTTCCTATATAAAGGTAACAGTTGACATGTAGGAAGCCTGTTGTGTTCCTGAATGACAAAGATAACAGAAAAAAATTTTCATGGAGCATTTACCCCGGTTTTTAAACAATATCTCAAGTACTTTACTAGTGTTTTGTTTAAAACTCACCACAGTCCTGAGGGAGATATGTTTACCCCCATTTTACAGAGATTTAGTAAGTTTATCTCAAAACTTCACAAGTATATGAAACAGCAAAGAAAGGATTTTACTGTAGATAGTCTGACTCTTGGACTCATGCTGTTAACCGTTATGCTTCCTTATCCAAACACAGGTATATCCGCCGGGTAGTATGGGATCCTATAGGAAAAAAATCCTAACCCAGAGAGATGGAGCCTGGAGGAAGCAGTTGGAGGAAAATCTTGTGGGAACAGATGACATGTTTAGATTTATTGAGGGGAAAGCAGGATGCAGTAGTTAAGTTTAACATTTCTGAAGGCAGATTGCCTGTTTTCTACCCCGGCCTCACCATTTACCGACAGAGGCACCTCGTGAGCCTCTGTGCCTTAAATTCTGTGCTCCTATCTGTAAAATAGGTTTGAAGGTTTAATGAAACTGTTTCTGTGAGGGTTTAATGAAAAAGTTAATCTCAAGCATTTGGTACATAATTTAGTGCTCCATAAATGTTTGCAAAATTATTGAAGGTTAATTATGAGTGGGCTACTTGAAAGGTAAGAGGAGGAGGGAGCTGTTGAAGGCAGAAGGACTCTCATGCTCTTTCTCTCTGCCTCTTAATTTCTTATGTTTGTCTTCAAAAAACAGGAGATCCGCGGTCCGTGAGTTCGAGCCCTGCGTCGGGCTGTGGGCTGATGGCTCAGAGCCTGGAGCCTGCTTCCGATTCTGTGTCTCCCTCTTTCTCTGTCCCTCCCTCGTTCATGCTCTGTCTCTCTCTGTCTCAAAAATAAATAAACGTTAAAAAAAAATTAAAAACAAAACAAAACAAAACAAAAAAAAAAAAACAAACACACAGGAGATCAAATTGGCTTAAGCCAGAGAATAAATAGTTGAGAATTTGTGTAAGATGAAAGAGACATGGGTATATTTATAGTTGGGAAAAGAGAAAATGGAGACAGAAGCATTAAGTATGATGGCTGCCTTCTGAGGGTCTGTGCGATGTGGTTTCCAACTGCGGGGATAACATCGATGGACTATATGGAACAAGGGCATTCCTTTATAAATGATCGAGATATACTTTGTAAGTAAAAACTGCTGTTGAAGAGGCCAACAATTACTTAGATGAGAAAACTCAGTCGTTGACAATTTGTGAAGAAAGAGCACATGTTTTGGAATCTGGTCACATAATCATTTTAATTTTATCATTCTTTATCAACTGTGTGACCTTGAACAACTTACTCATCTTTTCTGAGATTTACTTTCTTTTATGGACTATGAATTATGAGAATATACATACAAATAGGATTATAAAATTTATATTTACATTTTGGGGAAAAAAAATACCCTAACCCTGTAGTGTATTCATTAACCTTTTAGAAAAACTCTGCATGTCCTTCTTTCTATTTTGTGGCTCCCTTCTTCCAAACCCTTGTCCCTCAGAAGTAATGTATTTTTTGTGTTAATTCCACTGATACTTTTTTAGGTCCACCCTGTATATACGAATCCCTTAATAATACAGTGTAGTTTTCCTTTGCTTCAATGAAAATCACGTTCACTTTTTGTTCTGTGACTTGTTTCTTCTCCTTAATATTATGTTTTGGGGACTGGTCTATGTTAAAGATACAGCTTTATTTCGGGGTGCCTGGGTGGCTCAGTCGGTTAAGCGTCTGACTTCAGCTCGGGTCATGATCTCACAGTTCGTGAGTTTGAGCCCCACATCAGGCTCTGTGCTGACAGCTCAGAGCCTGCAGCCTGCTTCAAATTCTATGTCTCCCTCTCTCTCTGCTCCTCCCCTGCTCATGCTCTGTCTGTCTCACCTTCAAAAATAAATAAAAACATTTTGGAGTGCCTGGGTGACTCAGTCTGTTGAGCCTCCGACTTTAGCTCAGGTCATGATCTCACCGCTCATGAGTTCGAGCCCCGCATCGGGCTCTGTGCTGACAGCTCAGTTCTGTGCTGACAGCTCAGAGCCTGGAGCCTGCTTCAGATTCTGTGTCTCCCTCTCTCTCTGCCCCTAACCCACTCGCGTTCTGTCTCTGTCTTTCACAAAAATGAATAAACATTAAAAAAAAAATTTTTTTTTAAAAAAAGGATACAGCTTATTTCATTTCTTCTATATGTTGTATACCACTCGATAGTAACTGATCAAATTAGCTCATGTATTATTTATGCATTCTACTGTCTATGGGCAATTTTACCCTCCTACACCTCAGTAGGAGTGTCTCCTAAGGAGACACCTGTGTGTGTCTCCTAAGGAAAAAACTGTGTACAGTCCTACATGTATCTCTTGGAATGTAGATACACACCTAGGAGTACATTTACAGGGTAATTTGATGTGTGCATCTATAACTTCATTAGTTAATTAATGCCTGACTCTTTCCTGAAGAGTTGTACCACTTTATACTCCCATTAGCTGTGGGACTTTGCCTGTCTTTCCTTCCAACATGTTTATTACCAGTCATTATTTTTCACCAATCTGGTAGGTTTGTAGTCTTACCACATGATGGTTTTGATGTGCATTTCCCTAATTGTTAGAGCGGTTTGTCTTATCATATGCCTATTGGCCATATGAGCCTCCCCTTTATGAAAGTCCTATTCAAGACTCCTAGCAGTTGTTATTCTAATTGGTTCTAGGTACTAGATCTTATTAGTAATGCATGTTGCAAATACCTTAGCTCAGTGTGTGGCATGTTATTTCACTCATTTACTGAACCTATTGAGGAACAAAAATTCTTAATTTTAACGTAGTCAAATTTACCAGTATTTTCCTGTACGGTTAGTATTTTGTGTCAGGAAAGTCTTTATGACACCAAAGCTAGAAAGACATTTTCTCTATTTATCTGTTAAAACTTTCGTAGTTTTTTCTCTTCATTATTTGTTCTTTAACCCACCATGAAATTATTTCTGTGCATGGTGTGAGGTCAGGGTATGGGTTGACCATGACAATGTGTCACTCATATCTCCTGCCTGAGGGAGGGTAATTGAGCGATGGCACTCTGCATCTACTGCGTTTGTGCAGGGCATACTCATGAATTAGTGAAGCAGGGATAATAAGACTGGCCCATTCCTGGGAGATAGTGGTCCCGTCTTGTGACTTTGGCTCACTCCATTGACCTGACCAGACTTTTAAAAAATTGAACTGAAGACTGGGACTCGTCCTTCTAAGGGATCAGAACTGCATCACAGTCTGATCTCTCTCTCTACCTTCCCCCATCCCTTTACCCTTTTAACTCCTAAGTGTTTCTCCCAGTAAATGTCTTATGTGGCAGATATTTGTTTGCTTCTTAGAGGATCTATTTTTATTTTATTAGAGTTTTTTTGTCGTATTGACAACCAGTTGTCCCTTCACCTGAGCTTTAGTTTTCATGTCCGGAAAATGGAATCTTTACATCTACCCGGTATGTTTGCTCTGAGGGTCGGAAGACTAAAGCATTCATCATTGAGCTTCAGAATGTTAGCTACTATTACTTTAGTTCCATTTCTCATGATGTCCTTTTCAGAATGTAGATGGATCATAGTTTGGTTGTCATGAACTAACTAAGTAATCTTGGGTAAGGTCTACCAGAGAGTACGTCTGTGCGTTTGGGCCAGACACTTGACACTAAGTCTTTCCTTCACTGCTTTAAGAGCTAAAAGAAGATAATCTGCTCTACCTAGTTGATTACTTTGGTTTAGCTAATTAGTTACTAAATTTGGTAATTAGTTACTAATCAAATAGTTAATGTGCATGAAAATATTTTTGAGACTGTGAAGAGTTGTACAAAAGTAGGGGATATGGGGCCTGTGGGTGGCTCAGTCGGTTGAGCGTCCGACTTTGGCTCAGGTCATGATCTCGTCGTCCGTGAGTTTCAGCCCGGCGTTGGGCTCTGTGCTGACAGCTCAGAGCCTGGAGCCTGCTTCGGATTCTGTGTCTCCCTCTCTCCCTGCCTCTCCCCCGCTCATGCTCTGTCTCTCTCTCTGTCTCTCTCTGTCTCAAAAATAAAGATTAAAAAAAAATGTTTTCAAAAGTAGGGGACAATCAGGCATTAGTAATGTGAAACTATTAATTAAAAGCCACTACTATATACAGTGTCATCCTGTATTTCTTTATCCATTTGACCTATTCCCTGGCTCCAGACTATCAAGTTTAAATAAATTACATGCAGGTGATTTTTTTCTCAGTGATAGGTAAAGGTAGGTAAGTAGACATATAGAGATATTAATGTAATACATATTTTTAACTCCATAATGGAAGCTTTACTTGGCTATAAGGCTATAAAATGTAGCTATACATTTATGAATTATATAGTGATTAGAAGAGAAGCTCGGATGTGCAGAATATAGTTTTTTTTTAATTTCTGTTCTAGTAATTTCTTTGTTTTGATAGTACGCCATATAATACCTGATAGTTGTTAACTTTGAAAAATGACATCAAGTACTCATACTGAATATAACCATATTTTCAATATTTATGCACTGCCTAGACTGGAAATAAGAAATATGGAGGAGGACTTTGTTTTAGACAATTACAGATATTACCTCAACCTTCAGAGATATGATTCAAAACTTATTTATGATTTAATTTTAACTTATCCATTACCTTTAATGTTATCATGTTTATCCTTGATATTTATATGTATCTCAATATCTTTCTATTATTGAATTCCATTTCTGCTAGTATTGCTTCTTAAAAAAGTTCTGTATGTAAATACAAAGGTAAAGATTTTCAATATCTGTTTACTACATTCAGTGCACCAGTTGTATATATCAAGAAATATTTGACACAGATTCCAATGTAGCTAAATAATATAGTGAATTCCAAAATGATTAAATAGCACATTCACATTGGGATTCTACCAACTTATGAGTATATGTGCATATATATATTATTGATTCTGAGGTTTATGGATTTATACAGACCTGGTGAGTGATTACCAAATAGGCCGTTCACTTTAATAATAATTTTTAGAACCTAACATTACCATGGTGATGGTATTCCTAAAAAATTATAAGCCTCACCTTCTCTTTAGTAAAAGATATTTTTAATAGAGTATAAATTACAGTATAAAGATTCAACTTGAGTAAATACATAAGTCACTGGATTTTCTCTCTGAAATTATAATTTTTTGGTGTGATATTTGCCTTTGAGAAGAAAATTTGTAAGAAAGATGAGGATTTAATAAAACCTTTATAACTTCAAAATATGCACAGAGCACTATAATATCTGATAAAATGGAAGATAATGGGCATGTTCTCAGAATGTATGCCCTAGAAGCATAGATATATATATCATGTATGTTCCAAGAAGAATCCCCAGGTACTATTTAATTAAAACGTTCTGTGGCCAAATAATTTAGGCAAGTGTTGGCTTTGGCAAAGTTAATCAGGTTTTTTGTTTGTTTTCTTAAATTGAAGAGCTTCTCAAAATTCTATGGTAATGTGAATCCTTAATAGAAAGCTTAAGTTTGTAGTGGTTTCTAAACTTACTTGACAGTGGAATTCTATGTTCCCTCATGCATTGGCAAATGTTGGCATAGGCATAAAGTGTAATTGGGCTTTGGAGAAGAGAGAGGTGACTCTTGGTAAGAAAGTGGACAAAATTGTTGAAGAATTAGTAATCATATAATGGGTTCGATTTAGAAATGGGAGAGAAGGGAGAGAACATTCTAGGAAACAGTTCAGGAAGCATTGTGGGATTGATGCACTCATCAAAGCCTGAGAAAAGGTTTCCTATTGGGAAAAAGTGGGCAATATACCTGTATCCAGAGAGTATCTGAATCCAGAGTTTGTGCATTTCTTCACAAGCAGAAGATTGGATTTCACCTTTAATTTTGATTTTCCTGTTTGACTCTTTAATCCATCTGTAATGAAATTTCAGACATAATGTGAGGTAAGGATTGAATTTCATCTTTACACCGTAAGATGAAGCAGCATATGTTGCTGCAACACCATATGTTGAAATGACCATCTATTCCCTAATTTTGGGTAATTCAGTTATATCATGAATCCTATCTCCAAATACTGTGTATTTCTGTGCTCTCCGTTTTATTTCATTTGTCGGTTTGTCCATATCCTTGCTAATAATGCACAAACTTTGCCTTTCCAAAGTGGTTGGGCCAAGTCCTAACCTTGCTCTTCTTCAGGAGTACACTGGAAAACTTCACACTTTTCTCTTGCCAAGCTCTACAAAACAAACAACGAAGTTTGAATTTTGATTGAGATTACATTGACTCTATTGCTTTATTCTGTATTAGTTGACATGATCTCCCAATTGATTTACATGGATTAGTTTAATGGATTGGAATTTGTAATTTTTTGAATAGGTCTTTTAAAATATATTTCAATAAAATTTTACAATATTCTACATGGTAATCTTACATATGATTTATTAGACTTATTCCAATGTATTTACTATTTGATTACTATATAAAGTAGTATGTTTTTATTTTTTTTATTTTTATAGAGTGAGAATCTTAAGCAGGCTCCACACTCAACATTTGTCCTTCTGGGATCACCTCCAAATTATACTAGTTGTACCTAGTTTTTTTTTTTTTTTTAAGTCTCCATTTTTGCATTTGGCAATGTATTCTTTAGCATTCTCCAGAGATATAGAACCAAGAGGAGACAAACACCCCCCCCCCACACACACACACACGGCAAGAGGATGAGAGAGCGTACATAAGTCTCTATTCATATTCATATTTATTTTTTTCATATTTATATTCTATATCTACTTTATTTGTAGAGATTTATCATAAGGGATTGGTTCATGTGATTAAAGAGAATGAGAATCCCACAGTCTTCCAGCTGCAAGCTGGAAGCACAGAGAGCCAGTTGTGTAGTCCTAGTCTGAGTCTGAACTCTTAAGAACCAAAAGAATGGATAGGGTAAATTCAAGTTCAAGTCCAAATGCCTCAGAACTAGGAGAGCAAGTTTTAGTTCTGAGTACAAAAGACCAATGTCCTAGCTCAAAAAAGTCACACAAAGAGAGGAATTCTCCTTTACCCTTTTAATCCTTTTAAACATTTAGTCTATCCAGGCCTCTAAGAGATTGGATGAGACCTACCCACATTGGAGAGAGCAATCTGCTTTACTCAGACTACTAAATCAAATGTAAATCTTGTCAAGAAAATCCATCACAGAAATAGCTAGAATAATGCTTAACCATATATTTGGACACCCTATGGCCCAGTCCAGTTGACATGTAAAATTAAATATCAGAAGTAAGAACCTACTATGAGACTTTTTCCCCCTTAGGAGGGTGGAAGGAATCTTATCGAACTTCTTCAGTAGGAGATAGACTCTAGATAGCCTTTATTTAATAGAAGTATATTGGATTAAGTGCTCAACTTGAATGAACCTGGACCTTGTTGTTTACCTCCTAAGTCCTAGGAGGTCCTGAAAGGTGAAGGTCAGATTTATGAAGTTTAGGTATACCCTCCAGGCAAGGGCTACCTTTAGGACAGAATTCTCCTTTTTGGATTCCCTTCTTGGCTTTGTATTTTTTGTTAGTTTTTTTGTTTGTTTGTTTTGTTTTATTTTTTTGAATAATTTTCTGTTCTTTCCAGCTTAGAAATTCATTGAAAAAGATATATATGTGTGATTGCAATATTTGTGTATATTTATGGATGTGTGTAAATATATATTGCATATATACAGAAAAAAATCATTCTGGGGGCACCTGGGTGGCTCAGTCAGTTGAGCATCCGACTGTTGGTTTCGGGTCAGGTCATGATCTCACAGTTCGTGGGTTCAAGCCCTGTGTCAGGCTCTGCACTGACAGTGTGGAGCCTGCTTGGGATTCTCTCTCTCTCTCTCTCTCTCTCTCTCTCTCTCTCTCTCTGCCCTCTCCTGCTCATGCTCTCTCTCAAAACAGATAAATAAACTGAAAAAAGTATTCTGTATAGGGGTCACTAGTGTGCCTAATAAGGTATAATTATGGAAATGGCTAATCATAGCTTTTTTATATTAAATTGAATGATAGTCTTCTTTAAAATTATTTTTGTATATACCAGCTTCAATTTTTATTTAAATTCACCTAAAATACACTTTGGGGATTTTTAAACATTAAATTGTAGACAACATCCAACTCTCTCTAGAACTAATAGGAATGTTTTCTCAAGAATTTACATATATATGGTCTTTATGGTAGATATCCTGTAGAGATTATGTTAGTCCTTGGTTCCTTTTGTTACTTTATCATGCAGAAAAGTTTCATTTGGAATTTATTGGGGTAGTGGGTTGAAATTCACCATGCAACAGTTTTTAGAAAACTAGAAATGTGCAAAATTGGCCAATTTTCATGATATTTAAATATATGCTAATGTGCAATTTATTTGGACGATATTCATTTTGTTGGACATGTTTTATACCTAAGGATTCATTTTATGAAATGTAAAATGCATGCAAATGTATGCCTCATCAAAATGCTGGTCAGATTTTTGCTTTTGATTTTATCTGTTGCTTTAGATGCCAATT
Organism: Leopardus geoffroyi; assembly: GCF_018350155.1. Lineage (NCBI taxonomy): Eukaryota > Metazoa > Chordata > Mammalia > Carnivora > Felidae > Leopardus > Leopardus geoffroyi. The sequence goes on from NC_059342.1 coordinate 48,605,925, forward strand.
TTTTTCTAATGTATACAGGATATCACTAGTGTGGATTATGATTACTTGAAAATTCATCATAACTGATCCTGGCCCAAAAGTGAAAACTCGCCCTTCTCAATAATGAAATATTGAGTTGTTTAGTGTCGTCCTATACTGACACCATGGGGGATTCATTAATTAATTAATTTATTTGCCAAGTATGTATTGATCACCTATTATGTTCAAGTCTGAAGAGATATAATAGTTGTCACTGAATTTGTCAATTCAGCAGAGTTAGTATCTACTATCAGGGAGTTTACAGTTCAGTAAATGAACCCTTTAGCTTCATAAGTGGAACTCACAGTAAGCAATTACACATTTGGTAATGTCAGTGAAGGAAAATAAAGGTAATCCCAAGAAACAGGATCAGGAATACCTGGCTTGGATTCAGGGTCAGGGTGTTCTCTATTTCAGTGATGTTAAGACATAAAGGACAAGATGTATCAGTAAAAACTGGGGGCAAGAATGGTTCTATAAAATGGAAGAACAAGGGTTGAAATAGGGCAAAGTGATTTGGGGAAGAGTAACACAGAATGAAACTCATGTGGTGGGCAGAGATCGTATCAAAGGAGATCTTTAGGTCATGCTAAATATTTGAGATTTATCCAAAGTAAGATGGATAGCAAGCCATTTTAGGGTTTTAAACTGTGAATTACATGATAAAAATTTTTTGCTTCTAAAATTTACTTTGGTTACTTTCTGGGGAACAGATTAAAGGGAAAACCTCTGGAAAATGAGCACGCGTTAGAAATTCAAGAAAAACATAGACTCAACAGGTTAGTGAGCTGAATGTCATCTTACCATCCTGCTATTCCACATTGACAGTTAAATCCGCTGTTGCTATATAGTTACATTTTAACTCTATCCCTAATATCGTGGTCTCTAAGCTATGATATCATATCTAGAAAGTATATACAAGCCTCTTTGTGAAGAAAAGCTGATGGCGGATACGAAGGCGTCCTTTGGAATGTCACCATGGGGAGAGTGAGAAAATGAGCCAGGCAGGAAGCCAGGGTGAATGGAAACTCAGTACCTGGGAGACAGAGGCAAGAAGATGGAAAAAGTAAAGTCTAGGTAATACGGTAAAGACAGACTCATTTATTTCCCAGTTCCTCTTCTTTTTCCTAAGTATATAACTATGCAAAGATAGTAGAGACATCCGTTTTCTCTCTTTTGTCAATTAAATAATATAGGATTTAATAAACAAGTGGTTTATTGTCAGGGTCCTTGACTGGCTCAGTTGGAAGAGCATGTGACTTTTGATCTCCAGGCCGCGAGTTCAAACCCCACATTGGATGTAGAGATTACTTAAAAATAAAATCTTAAGAAAACAAAACAAACAAACAAACAAAACACATAGTTTGTTGTCTATTTTCTGTCTTGCCTGATAAAGATACTGCTAGAAGAAAAAGTCGGGGGAGAAAACCCTTAATTCTATTAATATACTATTAAAAAACTGCCTTTTCTGGGACACCTGGGTGGCTCAGTTAGTTAAGTGTCTGACTCTTGTTATCAGTTCAGATCATGATCTCATGATCAATCGTGTGTGATCAAGTCTCGCTATCCACCCCGCATAAGGCTCCACACTGAGCATGGAATCTGCTTGGGTTTCTGTCTCTCCCTCTCCCTCTGCCCCTCCCCCACTACACACATGCACTCTCTCAAAATAAATAAGCATTAAAAAATTAAAAAAAAAAAACAAAACCTGCCATCTCTAATATCTAAGTTGATATGAAAATGTAGTTTTGGGGAACATGAAAATGAGAAGTTCATAGAAATTAAATTCCTCATTTTCCCAGTCATAAGCTTCTACCTCTTCCCGATAACCTTTTTATTTAACTTATTTTTTTTTAATTTTTTAGTATATATTTAATTTAGAGAGAGAGAGACAGAGTACAAGCGGGGGAGGGGGGGGTCAGAGAGAGAGAAGGAGACACAGAATCGGAAGCTGGCTCCAGACTCTGAGCTGTCAGCACAGAGCCCAGTGTGGGGCTTGAACTCATGAACTGTGAGATCCTGTGTGACCTGAGCCAAAGTTGGATGCTTCACCACTGAGCCCCCAGGCGCCCCTAACTTACTTTAATGTAATCAAATCAACTGACTTTCTACTTGACAAGCTTCATTAATCTTTTTAATATTGGCATCTTCATTTATACTCAGTGATTCTTGCCTTGAAAAAAAATGCAAAATTAAACATATTCTTACCATACGATCCAGCAATTGTACTCCTTGATATTCACCCTAAGTAGCTAAAAACTTGTGTCCATTCAAAGAGCTACCCCCAAATGTTTATAGCAGCTTTATTCATAATTGCCCAAACTTGGAAGCAACCAAGATATCCTTTGGTAGGTGACTAGATAAATGAACTGTATTATATTGGAATTAGGAATATTATTCAGCACTGAAAAGAAATGAGCTATCAAGCCATAAAAAGACATGGTAGAGATTTAAATACACCTTACTAAGTGAAAGAAGCCATGTAGAAAGGCCACATACACTGTATGATTCCAACTGTATGACGTTCTAGAAAAGGCAAAACTGTGGATACAGTAAAAGATGGTTGCCAGGGATTAGGGTGGGAGAAGGATGTATACGTGAAGCATAGAGGATTTTTAGGACAGTGAAAATATTCTTTAGGATACCATAATGATAGGTATATATGTATACATTTATTCAAACCCATGGAATGTACATTGGTAAGAGTGAAGCGTAATGGACCTTGGGGCATGATGATGTGTCAATGTGCGTTCCTTAGTTGTAACAAATGCACTACTTGGTGAGATTGTTGATAAATGAGAGGCTGTGTATGTGTGGGGACAGGAGATATATGGAAAATCTCTGTACCTTTCCCTCAAATTTTCTGTGAATCCTAAATTGCTCTAAAAAATAAAGTCCTGATGGAAAAATGTGGACAGATGATTTGTGCTCTGGAAAACTTATTAATTTCTTTTAAAAGGAAATAAGATCAGTTTAAATGCAGGTTGTTGTTGATATATTACTATACGTTCTGATCTGCAACTAGGTTTTAAAATTATATAAAAGGTTACTTTTTGATTTAAAATGTAAGGATTTTCACAGGCAGCCTGCTTGTGAAGGGTGCTACTCTTTGGAATATGTTTTAGCCTTTCGCTTTTAGAGATTTATTAATTCAAGAGCTATTTATTCTGAATCTCCTGTGTTTCTGAGATTGTTCAGGTTCTGGGTATGTCAATGAGCAAAGCTGATAAAAATCCTTGACTTTATGGAGAGAGAGGGGATAAAATTGGCTGTTTTTCATTTTTGTTTCCTTTTTAAAAACAATTTAAGACCCCCTATAAAGGGGTAACTGCATCACTTATTTTCTAAACCAAGAAATATTTGATAGTGCAAGGGCTTTATTAATAACTATGTTGGGACAATGGGCAAAACCAGGGATGGATAGTAACTCTCCTATAAAAAAAAATTTTTTTTTTCAACGTTTATTTATTTTTGGGACAGAGAGAGACAGAGCATGAACGGGGGAGGGGCAGAGAGAGAGGGAGACACAGAATCGGAAACAGGCTCCAGGCTCCGAACCATCAGCCCAGAGCCCGACGCGGGGCTTGAACTCAGGGACCGCGAGATCGTGACCTGGCTGAAGTCAGACGCCTAACGGACTGTGCCACCCAGGCGCCCCTCCTATAAAAAATTTTGATTCATTTGTATTGGAAGTAGGAATGTCCGAAGATTCTGACTCAGTTATAAAATTACAGGTACCAAAAAAAACCCAAAAAAACAAAAACAAAAAACCAATAAGGTCATCTGAGGATTCCTATAGCTTTGTGAGGAACTTGGAACATGTACCATTTATATTTGGTTTCCAATGTAAGGAAACATTTTTTATAGGGGAGGCTTCAATTCAAACAACCACTAAAAATGCGGTTTAGGCATGGCTCGGGGCTATAATTGCAATGTACTCCCCCGAGGTTCTTGTTCAGAAACAGGAGACAATTGTTCAGAAATACTGTGTTGCTTAATATCCCCAAACAGCTCTCCTTTTTTTTTTTTTTTTCCCCACTGAAAAGTGTTAGAAATTTTTTCAAAATTGGTTTTTATGATCAAAGACTACCCATTCTCAAAAATGTCTTCAATAAATTATCAAAGATCTTCCCTGCAGTTTCTTTAGGATATATTGTGTTTTTCCCACCACGATTACTGTAGTGGAGAGTTTTATGTTTCAAAGAGAGCGAGAGGAAAGAGATAGTGAAAATGTGTGACTTATTCAGGTCTCTCCCAGTACATGGTTGCATTTTACTTAGGTAGAATGGACTCCTCTAACAACTTGGGATGTGGTCCCTTGTTGTTGTTATGTGTTTGATGGGTGAAGGGGAGCTGGGGGAGTTTATTTAATTACAAAGGAAAATTCGTCTTGTGTTAATTGAAAAACCTAATTAAATTCCTTGGGAATCATAATTCACACTGCTTATTTTTCTTGTTGCCATATTTTAGCCTTCGTATCCCTTTTTGTGATCTGATGATTTATTAGTAGAAATTGATCTGGAAGAGAGAACAGGCCAGGATAATGCAGCATTAGATTCACTAGTTAAATTTTTAATTCCGGCTGATGTTCAAAATACCAGTAAGTTATCTTCCTGACACCATCAGGGAATGTCATCTGAGGGATGTACTTTATTGGTCTGGTCTAGTATATTCCACTTGTTTAGATTTTCTCCCTTCTCACTGATTTATTTAAAGCCATAGGCTCATAATTAATAGAAGCAGCAAAACGAGCCTTCAGCAAATTAATTATAATTATGCATGCCATGCATATGAATAATCTGGTTGATAAATTTATAATGGCGGAAACTATTATGCGGATTAAAATGATAAAGGCAGTTTTATCAGGGAACTGGGAAGAATATGTAACTTAAAGATACTTGCAATCTGTCCTTCAGTCTAATTTGGCTCCCAGCTGTTATTCGAGTTTTGATATGAAACTCTTTATTTTGAGTGCAATTGTCATAAACACTCAGAGATGTTATGTGGTGCCATTGTGTAATATTTGATCAGTGAACTGTTCCAAAATACAATATTGTGCTTTTGGAATTACTCACTTTACCAGAATTTGCCAAACACATGAAACTAGACTTTTAAAAACCTTTATGTATCAAGCACTGTTTGTAATAAAGTAACCAAACACTGTTTTACATGCTCAATTTTATTTTATTTTTAATTTTTTTAATGTTCATTTATTTTTGAGACAGAGTGTGAGCGGGAGAGGGGCAGAGAGAGAGGGAGACACAGAAACTGAAGTAGGCTCTAAGCTCTGAGCTGTCAGCACAGATCCCGACGTGGGGCTCAAACCCATGCACTGTGAGATCATGATCTGAAGTCTGGTGCTTAACTGAGTGAGCCACCCAGGTGCCCCACATGCTCAATTTTCATGATAAGACAGTGGCATAGGTGCATGGGGTAAAATTCTTAGTATTTCTTGGTAGTATTTCTTTAGTCTATGGTTGAGTTAATCAGCTAATCATTTTTTATGACAAAGTTTGCATTATATAGTAAGACAGAAATTCTAAGGAGTTGTCTTTTGTCCTCTTCATCTCTATGATAGTTGTATTTTGGTAAAGATAGTCATGGTCATATATATTGAGTGTCCTGAGCAATCTTCTTACACCCTCTCCATTTTGGGTTATAAAACTGACCATCTGACCAATGAGGTTGATTAAATTCCAGTTTAGTCTTGAACAGGGAATTCCTAAGACAAGAGGAGAGAATAAAGGCTAGAGAAATAAGCTGTCGTAGAGTCTACTAATGAGAACTGATACCTGATTCTGGGGAGAGATTTAAAAAAAAAATTTTTTTTTAATGTTTATTTGTTTTTCAGAGGGAGAGAGACAGAGCATGAGCTTGGGAGGGGCAGAGAGAGAGGGAGACACAGAATCTGAAACAGGCTCCAGGCTCTGAGCTGTCAGCACAGAATCTGATGGGGCTTGAACCCACAAACCGTGAGATCATGACCTGAGACAAAGTCGGACACAACTGACTTAGCCACCCAGGCGCCCTGTGATTCTGGAGAGAGATTTAAAGTGAATGCCAAGTTCCAAGAGTTCAAAGCAAGAGTCATAGAGGTTACACAGACAGGAATAAAGAGCTAGGAGGATATTATCAAGTGACATTAGGGAGAAGTGAGTGTAACTGGGTTTGTGTGAGTGTGAAGAGACTGGGTGTTGAATGGGCATGGTAAGTTAATCCCTTATTAATCACCTACAAATCAGTTTTATTAAAGCGTTTCTCAAACTTGACTGCACAGGAGTATCACTTGGGGAGATTTTTTAAAAAATTCTAATCCTAGAGTCCCATGCAAGACCAGTTTTATCAGGGTCTTTGAACATGAGCATAGATAAGATTATTTCTTAAAAACAAAACATTTTTATTTTGAAGCCAAAATGGAGAAATCCTCCTTGATGATTGCAATATGCAGTTAGAGAGGTTTGGAGTAAGAGTCATGCCTTTGTGTTATAATTTATATTGATATAAGCCAAAGGAAGGGAAGGTTTGATATCAGTGTCTAAACGGATCATGCATAAAGAAAACTACATGCCCCTCCCTCTCGTCTTTCCTTTCTTTCTCTTTCTAAATATATCTAGAAACTGATTATTTTTCATCTGGTGCATCACAAAAATTTCCACTTGGTAGACTACTTGGTAGGCCATGTTGATTATAGAAGAAAACAACTATGTTGTTCTGCTGAGTAATAAAGCCAGTGTTTTCATGTACAGTGAATTAATTTAAAAAAGCTGTAGCAGGGCTGCCTGGGTGGCTCAGTCTGTTGAGCCTCCAACTTCAGCTCAAGTCATGAACTCACAGTTCATGAGTTCAAGCCCCACATGGGGCTCACTGCTTTCAGTGCAGAGCCCACTTTGGATTCTCTGTCTCCTTTTTCTCTCCCTGCCCCTCCCCAGTTCTCTCAAAAATAACTGAAACATTAAAAAAAAAAAAAAACAAAAAAAAAAACAAAACAAAACAAAAAAAAAAAAACAGGAAAACAAACGGTAGCAGTCCCAAACCAAAACGATTGCCTGTGCATTGAATATGTCCGGAGTGGTTTGCCCATATGCTCACCATCATGGTCCTGCCTGTGAACTAATTTGCATCTTTTCTTCATTTTTATAATTATTGGTGTATATGCTTTAGAAGAAAAGACATAGATTTTTAAAAAATGTATGGATTGGAGCTACAGTGACTGTGTATAATTAGCTTCATATTTTTGCCCCTCAGGTTTGTATTTTTTAAGCTGTAAAATATGAATTATGAGCTCTACTGATATTATTATAATGCTTAAAACCTATATGCAACTCAGTTAACACAGTGCTTCACAGAGTAGGTGATTGAAAAATACCTGTGTTCTCCCTTCCCTCCCATACTTTTTCCATGTTCAAGAAGATTTTAAGATATCTGATGACAAAAATCTACCTACAATGGTAAACAAATATATACTCAAATAAAATTTATGAGGTAAATATACTCGCCCTGAGAATTTATTAGTTACATGAGTTAGTATTGAAATAGCCCTTTGAGCTTCCTGGCATCCAGGACAAAAATAGAAAACAAATTTTGACTTTATTAATAACAAGAGAATGCAAATCACTTCTACAGAAAACATTTTCCCCCGATAAGATGTTCTAAAAGGATATCACTCAAGGTCTTTCTACAGGGAACATTGAATAATGTAAATGGATAATGCCTTCAAAAATGATTTTATAGCTGATGCAGAAGCCATCTGCATATGGCTGTTCCTTGCATCAACCCTCAATAAAACCCAAGGGCATGGCTTTAAAGGGTAGCAACCTGATCATTATTACATTTTTATGGATGACTCAAACATCCTTCTCCATTGTACAAGGAAAAAAGTCAAATAAGAGATCATCTGGCTTAGTACAATTTAAAATACTCCTCAATTAGGAAATAGGATTCTTCCTATATCTAAAATTCTTCTGAAACTCTTGTGTGAGGAGGTTTGCATGCGTTATCTGTCATATATTTCAGAAAGTTAAAATAGAACATAGTGTAGTATTTTAGTGCAAATAAAATATATTTGTGTTCCATGGTCCATGCTTTGATGTAACAGAAATAATAATGACCTTGTTCTCTAAAAGCAACCAGTTATACAATATATTACATTATGGAGGTGCAAAAATTGTATTTCAGAAAAAGATCTGAAGATTAGCGCAGTAAGCAAAGTGAACACTATCTCAATGTTTATTTTGACAGTCAAATTACTTGAAATCCAACTACAAATATGTAGACCTTCAGAAAGTTTAGTTAATAGGTGGTCGTCACTGGGGGAAGGTAATGAGGTGTAAAACTCATTTCTCTTTACTTGCTTTAGAAAAGATTTTATTTTTGAATACTTGTAAAGTAATTCTTCCTGAATGCATTTTTCCAGTTGCCAAATGCATGGTATTTATAAATGTGACACCTTGAACTGTAACGAAGGCATTTCAGACCTGTACTCAGAATTGCACATATTAAAATGATAGTAAGTATAGTATTCAGATACAGTGTCAGGACAGTGTAAAACAATTAGATTTATTCTGAAGTGTCAAGACAATGATTCAGATGTTCTGTGACTTTAATTCCTAGTAAAACTAAAAAAATAGATAAATCACTCAAATTATGAATAAATTATCATAAATTTCTCAAATTATGAAATTCTTAGAAAGGATTCTTACTATTTCTTTGAGGCCACATAACCAGTTAGTGGTAGACTCAAGAATTCCATTTCTTCTCTCCTTGTTTATTACTTTAGAAAGTGTCGTGTGATGGAGTGGTGTATAAGGACTCTGTGTGTAAATAACCGTGCCTAAATGCTGCATTCAGACCTGACAGTTGGGTTTCTTTTAAATTGTAGAGAAGGGAATTTAGATTGTGCATTCAGTTTTTTCGAAGATTCTACAATTCTAAGTGTATAAGTGAGTAGCACAAACATTATGATGACACATATATAAATACTTCTGTCATTGTGCTCACAGACATATGCAATTCTGGCTCCATTGGAGAGAACAGCGACAGGAGCTGTCACCCTTCCTACTACAGTTACCCACTGGTAATACTGTGCTCCCTCTCACTGTCAGAAATTTGCCAAAGCTACATGACAAGTTCCTGCACCCATTGTCTTTACTTGAGAAAGAAAAATGAGAATAGTCGCTTGCCCCATTTTACACATTAGCAGATATGTTCCAATATGAGACTGAATTCAAAAGACTGCATTTCATTATGTTTTGAAAGTGGGATCAAATCTTTCAGCAATACTATGCACTCCATCTGTGAGCTGGGGCAAAAATCACATAACCTACCTAAATATCAGTTTCCCATCTCTAAAATGGAGTGGGGCGCCTGGCTTTGGCTCAGGTCATCATCTCACAGTTTGTGAGTTTGAGCCCCACATCTGGCTCTCTGCTGTTAGGAGAGAGCCTGCTTTGGATCCTCTTGTCTCCCTCTCTGCCCCTATCCTTCTTGCTCTCTCTCTCTCTCTCTCTCTCTCTCTCTCTCTCTCAAAGAAATAAATATTAAAATGGGATAATTATAACCTATCTGATAAGGCTGTTGCCTAGATGGCACATGGAAATTGCTTGACAAAGTGAATTAAATGTCTCACAGAGATCAATACATATGAACCATTTTTATTATTAGACAAAAATTAGAAACATTTTGATTCTAGAGTATTAGAATTATAGAGGAGATACAGACATGCCAATGGACTAGCAAGGCAAATTAACTTCAAACAGAAAAACGGAATTGTAGAGTGAAAACAGCTTTTAGAATTTTCTAGGCCCATAGTTTCTAAGAGTTAAAGGGCACCAAAAATTATCCTAGCCCAACTTCCATTTACAAGTAGAGTACCAAACAAAATATCCTGACAAAGTGACTAAACTATCCTATGCATGAAGACTTCCTACTACCTACAAGTTCATCCTGACACATGAAACTCTGGAGAGATTTCAGTACTACTAAAACATGCTTCTTTGTTTTGAAACTGATTTCTAACAAGCCTTTTCATTAGCAGTTGACATTCTGCATTTCCTTCATTTTTTTTTAATAATAAGAAAAATAAACTTTAGAAAAGTTTATTTATAGTCCCATCTTTTTTTTTTTTTTAATTTTTTTTTTTCAACATTTATTTTTGGGACAGAGAGAGACAGAGCATGAACGGGGGAGGGGCAGAGAGAGAGGGAGACACAGAATCAGAAACAGGCTCCAGGCTCTGAGCCATCAGCCCAGAGCCTGACGCGGGGCTCGAACTCATGGACCGCGAGATCGTGACCTGGCTGAAGTCGGACACTTAACCGACTGCGCCACCCAGGCACCCCTATAGTCCCATCTTCTAAAGAAAGCTGTTGTTAAATATTTTGGCATGTGTTATTCCATGTTTTCTATGAACTTTCCATTGAATTGTATTACGCAGTTTTAATGTCCACATGATCTTCGATTTTACGAATTTGTTGCTTCTATTGCTCTATAGTAAATTGTCTACTTTGGCTATCACAATCTCACTAGGAGTATATACTACGTGTTAAATGGCGGTTGTACAAATTATTACTTTAGAACTGTCTCTGAGACGAGTATTAGTGGATCAAGGCCTATGAATATTTTTAGGGATCTTGATTTATAGATTTACAAACTACTTTCCTTAAAGGTTGTGGCAAGTTAGAACCATATTAGCAGCGCGTTGAATGATTATACCACCGCCATGTAGCCACGTTGGCCTTTTACTTGTGTCAAAAACCACAAATTGATTAATGTAGAACATGTAATTCCAAATCATAATACTCATTCAAAATTAATATGCCTTATATATTTTTCATAAAATTAGAAAAATAATGATATAGTAACAGGCCGGCCCACTGTGCTAATTTTAACAAGTAAAGAACTAGAAGTACAAAGAGGTTAAATAGTTTACTATTTGTCATAAAAGTGGCTAGGGACCGAACCAGGATTAAAATTTAGGCTTGTTCATTCCCAGGCTGCTGCAACTAAAGAAAAAAAAAGAATGTTCTGAACTCCAATTAGATTTATGAACCAATATGTAACAGCACATTTAATAAATTTTATCTGGACTGGATATAGTAAAAAAGTTGAAATGGCTTAGCGGTATTAGAACAAAAAAAAAAAAATGACAAAGGGCATGAAAAAATTCTTTTAATTAAAATATTCAGATTGCTTAAGTATTAACGGAGCAGTTTAAATATGCATATAATATTGGAATGATGGAGATAATTGGGGAGAAGTGAATATTTTGTATACTTCAGGGGAAAACAAATAAATGATAGGGGCCTCAACTAACATTTATTAAGATTCTATTATTTGATAAGCTAATTTGCAAAATATCATAAATACATGATTATAGAGTATACAAATTATCATAATAGTACCTACATGAATAAATTACAAAGTTTATTTGTACATTTATATGGCAACTTTGAATTTGTAATAAGCTTGATGTTGATCGTATTTATACATTCTCACCTAGTTCTCCAAAGAACCTCCTGTGTACCTGTTCTGCAGATCAGGTGACTATATTAAAACTCCGGGAGGATAGATGGTTACACAAGCGCAATGTAGTTTTTAAAAGATGAGAGATTCAAACATTGGGTAAATCTTTTACTCCTATTTTAGGAAATGCCTCCTGCCTTTCTTGCTGTTGCCTGACTCAAAGTTTTACTTACAAAGTCTTTTACGCAAAACCTTCCAAATATGAGACATCCCATCCCTTTACATGTGTTAAAGTATGAGAAATGTATTGAGCACCTGTTCTGTGTAAAGCACTCCGGTAATGGTTAAGAAAATGACAAATGATGTTCAAAATATAGATCCTATTCAAATAACTGATAAGCATATTATGGAAGATAGGAGCATTGAGCTCAGAAATAGGTTTGGGGCTTTATGCCTAGCTTTGTGTGTAACTAGTTAAAGGGCTTTAGATATTGTACCTCTCTGAGCCTTTATTGATAGTTTAAAAATATATATGCATACATATATACTATATATAATGTATCTAGATGTATATATAGATGTATATATAGATATATATATAGATGTATATATAGATGTATATATGTATATACAGATGTATATATCTATATATATGATGTATCTATCTTTCTTTATATGACATCTATGTCATATAATTCTATAATTAAATATTTTATGTAATATTTATATTTATACATTTATATATTTATATCTAGATATAATTATGTCTAGTTATAAATTACGTGTAGTAAGTGATATATCTCATATTAACCATATGGCATGTGTATATATTATATGTAGTATATATACATTGTATATTACCTAAAATAAATATACTAGCTATCATTATATTTTCTATATGTAAGTATTATATAGAACAGATAATATAGTAATAAAAATAAGTATTAGATACTTCTCAACTCCTATGGAGCAGATAGTAGGAATTTCAGGACGAGTATTAGAGAGGGGGGCAGATATTTCAATGTCAGGCGTTGTCAGGTTGGGTATTAATGCATTACCTAATTCATATAGTCAGCAGATATATACTGGTCACCAAATAAGCACGGGCACTGGATCTGAAAGATTCATTTCCTCAGTTTACAAAATTACCCATTTAGAGGGAATGGCAGGTACCACAATATGTAACACCATAGTTTTACTCTAAAAAAAATATGAAAACATAGCAAATGCCTCTGAAACATCCACATGAAGCTATAGTGAGGAATATGAGTCTAGGGCTTGGTGTGGGGGTGGTCAGGATACATTATGGAAATTTAAACTTGATTCATGTCCCAGAGTTACGTTGTGCAGAGGATGGGTGGTGAGAATATCCAGAAGTTTTAGAAGCAAAACTACCATAGAGGGTGTAGGGAGAAAAGAAATGCAAGGAAAAACTGTTCCTCAGAAAACGACAGGAAGACATGTTCTGAAAAGAATGGAAAGGCATAGAGAAAATAAGAAAAAGTGGGGTTTACTGAACTCTAGGAAGATGTTTTCACTGGTGATACAAGCATCTAACTCAGTGGCTGGATCAAGATGATCTGAATATTGGCATTGAATTAGACCACCACCCAGTCAGAGCTGAATAGAGAATGGCACAAGTTAATTGACAGGGATTGGAGCCCCAGTTCTACAACTTAAAGGTCAGGCTACCTTGAGCAACGTAATTAAAACCTTAACTCTTGCCATCTTCCCTCATCTATAAATTAAAACTGTGAGTATATGAGTGTGTGTATTCGTGTGAGCTAGAGAGTAAGTGAGAGGGAAGGTGAGAGATGGAAAAAGGAAGAGGGAGGAAGCGACAGAGACGAGAGTCATAGTCGGTGTCAAGTTGGTTATGAATCTTCCCTCTTATACTTAGGTACTAATACATTCCTTCTAACTGCAAAATTCCCGAAGTTCCAGATCTGGCATTTCTAGATTTCCAGATTTGGCCTGACAAGAACTACTGGTCCATGCTAGGAAGTATCCTGTAAACAGATCTAAGGAGTTTACATTCACAATAAGCAGTGGATGGTAGGGGTCACCTTGGGATTCTCACTTATTCTTTTTCCTCAGCAGTGAGATCATTTACAGGCCTCTGTCATTCTGCATTCTGTCTTTGACTCCAAATGCTTCATTTTGGCCTCTGTTAGCTGACATGGAATAATTATATAACTTTGGAAATCATCTGGTGTGTGGATGCTGAAACAGGGATTACTCCAAGGGCTTTCAGTGGTGTTAAAGTGTGAAGTCAAGCTCTGTTGTGTGCAGCAAAACTTTTTAGTGCTCTAAGTGAGTGCTGAGAACTTGGGAGAGGAAAGTTATATGAGACGTCAGAGGCCGAAGCTGGGCCTAAATATGACCCTTGAAGTCTCTCTGGCTATAGTGCTTTGCCTTCGTCATAGGTTGTGTATTGTGACGAAAAAGACAGTGGGAGCAGTGAGTACTAGAACTGGGAGAGAACTGAAAAATAGGCAAACAAAAAAAGAGGAATTTTGCTGACTTACAAGTTCTGTTTACAATTGCTTTAAGTAGGAGAGGCTTATGTCTGGCCCATATGATGGTCGAGGCAAACTGATAGGAAAAATATGAGTAAAATTTCCCAACATACTGTAGTGAAACTGGTTTTAAAAATTATTAACATTTATTTATTTATAAGAAAAAGAGAACCAGTTGGGGAGGGGTAGAGAGAGAGAGGGACACACACAATCTGAAGGAGGCTACAGGCTCTGAGCTGTCAGTACAGAGCCTGGCACAGGGTTTGAACCCACGAACCATGAGATTATGACCTGAGCTGAAGTCAGATGCTCAACTCACTGAGCCACCCAGGCACCCCCGAAACGGGGTTTTAAATGTCTCTGGAGTCCCATAGGCCATGGTTGTTGATAGAGTATATCTTGGCATTGTAATAGAGATGACCTCTTGCCTGTGAGACTCATTGTGTATGAAGGGGAGGTGAAAAAAGTGAACAACCAGAAGAGAGTTGAGCGTCTTTTGCTGAATATTAGAATTTAAACGTAACTAATGGGATGTGCCCATGTGTTTCTCTAAATATAAAGAATAAACTTGTGTCAATTCCATTACCACCCCTGCCCTAGATTTTCTGGGGGAGGAAACAGAATCACTATATTCCAATGCTGCATTTGATTTTTCTTCTGTAATATAGATACATCCTGAGTGATTTACTAGGTGTTTTTCTCCTCTTATTCCCAAGACTGTCTGACAGGTGAAGGAGAGAGAGTCTGTCAAAGCGTAACATTCGAGAGGTCAGATTGAGACAGAGCAGAATTCATTCTTCTGACAGAGATATAACAAGACAAAAATGGATTTTTAGTTGTCCCTAGCAGATATCTCTATAACACAACATATTAGACACTTTTTAAAAAGAGGTGTGGAAGAAGAAATTAGAGGTATGAGTAGAGAAGTGATTCTCTAAGACTAACCACCCAATTAGGAAATTTTTAAAGAGATGAAACATGAAGCTTGCTTTTTAAGAGAATTATTATTCATACCGTGTCTTTTCTCTGCTGACATAAATATATATGATTCAGCAAAAGGAAACATAATTATAGGATGAGAAAAACTAAATAAAAATGAAGTGAACATAGGTGTGATCAGATGGGAGCAAGGTAGAATCCATAGGCTGTAGAGCTTGCGGTAGGGTCCCAAATTTGACTCTAAGCATCCTTGAGATCATTGCAAAGAGGTGCACATGACCACTTATACAATTCATCAAATTCATTACACAAAATCAAACTAATAACTTGCAAGAAACATACCCATTTTTAATATTGATGTAAAACTTTCCTTTGAAGTTGAGTCTCCATTAAAGGGATACAGATAATGTTACGAAAAGCTTCTTTAGTGTAAACAGAGCACAGGAACGCATTTTGTCAGAGCATTCTGGAAAATATCTTACTTACATAGACCAATCACGTGCTGCCAGTCTGTAATACGGTAGAAGCAGCACTGTCTTTAGATTGGAGAGGGAAAGTCTCAAGTGTTTGTCTTGGGAGAGTTACTCTGATCTCTCTGAATCTTTGTTTCTCGTCTGTTAAATTAAGAGAAAGGATAATCATGTCTCCTGGTACAAAGATTGCCTAGCTAGTTCCACGCGTGTAGAATGCATTGAGTGAAGGTCAATTTCCTTCCCCGTGAAGTTCTGTGTAAAATTCTACTAGACTCTAGTAGAGTAGTTTCATGTATCATCCCCAAAATGGTTACTTGTGGCCCATTTGTCTTAATGAGCTTGCAAGATTATTAGTGTGTACTGACTGCCTTTCACCATGCGTGTCCCCTTCATCTGCGGTTCCAGGACTCAATAATGCTGAACTCCAGGACTGAGGGACTTTTGGAGGCTTCCTTCCTTTTGTTCTATGCAAAGAGCTTGGCAACCATGGAAACAGTCCCGACTGCTCATTTTGCACATTTCTTCCCCAGCGTGGTAATCAGGCCCAGGCAGAAGATCACATCAAGTGCCCCATGTATGCTCACTTTAAAAAGGAAACGACTCTAGCTTCTCCCTTTCCAGCAGTCTTAAAGAGAGAAAGGTGACAGTACATGTGATATATTTTACATCGATTGAACATTTCTCAGATAGAGTGAAGGTACCGAAATTCAGAGAGGCTATTTGGAGGCTGGCACAAATTCCAGCTGGAGTGGTGGGCGTTTTGTTTGTTTCACATAAAAGTGCTATTTGGTGTGATCACACATAGTGGGGTCCAGCATTACTGGTCATTCCCCGGAAGGTGAGTAAGGCAGTGGACTGTGTGAAATAATACAGTGAGAGAAGATATCAGTAAGTAGGTCCCACCAAGTATTTTTACTAGTTGAATATGGTTCATTATAGGAAATGAGAAGCAAAGAGAAGACTGCAAGTAGCTGAAGGGAAATAAAGAAAAATAAATAAATAAAAGTAGGTGAAACCAAATAGTAAACAATACGTTGCCTTCCTTTGGTGGAGCCATATCCTGTTTCGTGGTCCTAATTTCTTGTTTTCTTTATAAATACCTGCATTTTTAACCACATAACGCATTTTGCCTGAGGTTGAGTCTTATATAAATAGAATTACAGTGTGTATGTTATTTCGTTCCTGTTTCTTTTGCTTAACCTTAACGTTTTTGAGATTGATTTGCTATATGTTAGTAGCAGTTTGTTCCTCTTCATTTCATATACATTTCAATTACATGATTATATTACAATTTACTCATTTTAGTGATGATTATTTGAGTCATTTCCATGTTGGGGCTATTATGAACAATGCTGATATGAGCATTTTTGCACGTATACAACAATCACTAATTTTTTGAGGGTATACATTTTTTAAAAAACATTTATTATTAAGGGACAGAGAGAGACAGAGCATGAGCATGGGAGGGGCAGAGAGAGGAGGAGACACAGAATCCGAAGCAGACTCCAGGCTCTGAGCTGTCAGCATAGAGCCTGACGCGGGGCTCGAACTCACAAACCGCAAGATCATGACTTGAGCCGAAGTCGGACACTTAACCGACTGAGCCACCCAGACGCCCCACTGAGGGTGTACATTAAGGAGTCAAATTCCTGGGACAAAAGATACGTGCATCTATAAATTAGCTAATTCCAAATTGTTTTCCAACGTGATTTATCGATCTGCATTCACTCCAGGAATGTATCAGAGTTCTCATTGTTCAGATACTCACTAATAGAATTGTTGGAGTACTTAACATTGTTTTGGGTGAGGGCATCCACATCGGACCCCCACAAAACAGAAATCTCTATGGAGTGGATCACATACACACTTTTAAAAGCTTCCGAGGTACAGTAATCGCCAGTCTATGCTGATTAAATCTAAAATCACAATTCTTCACCTTAAATTGGAATGCCTACTTCTTATTGTCACTGGGAAAACAAAACAAAACAAAACAACTATATGTAGAGTTTTAAGTTTCCTTTATTTAATGTTTTTGAAGTATGCTAAGAAGCATTCAAGGGGCACCTAGGTGGCTCAGCCAGTTAAGCATCCGACTCTTGATTTTGGCTCAGGTCATGATCTCATGGTTAGTGAGTTCAAGCCCCACATTGGGCTCTGTGCTGGCAGCATTGAGTCTGCTTGGGATTCTCTGTCTCTGTCTCCCTCTTTCTCTGTCCCTGCACCACTCTCTCTCTCTCCCTTTCTCTCTCTCTGTCTCTCAAAAGAAATAAATACACTAAAAAAAAGCATCCAACTTTAAAGAAAATGAAATTAATCTCTTTCTTCCAAAAGGAGGGAAGTATGTAGACCCTTTGCAGAAACAGATCCTTTAAATATTTTACAATCAAAGGTTGAATGTAAAATTTTACTGTTCAGTTTGTAAGAAAAACTGGGGAGCAAAATCAGGGTTATATATTTTTATTTTGCTTTACGTTGTACATCAATGAATAAAGTAACAAAAGTAAAGTTGAAAATGAGTGAAATCGACAGTCCACAAATTATATTATTTACTGACCATATTTTGTTGCTTCACTTCAAGAATAGGGCAAATAGAATGAAGGAGACATTTTCCTAATGTGTCTGGCTAAATCCATTCCTGGATTCAAGCACTTGCAGACACAACCCCGTATTGATTGGTTAAACTTCGCCAGCAGCAGAACATGGCTGACTGCTGCTGTTCTGTTTTTATTCACAGCTTCTGCTGGCATCCCACACAATGAATCTGATTATTGTCCTTTTGTTATTTTGTTTTCTGTGAGGTCAGCAAAATCATCCTGTTGTCACAATCTGTATTGGAACTCCAGGATACAAAAAAGAGAAATAGACTTCTTTGAACATGAGGGCTGTGCTGTTTGGCATACTACCACATCTTTCATTGACTGGTTGATTTACCATATTGTACGAGAAAGTGCTGTACAGGCAACTGCAATTGGAAAGGAAGTCTTTTATCAATCTCTAAGAACGAAGTACACTTATGCACCTTCCCACAGTACTCCCTGAGCTCAGGGAATTCAAGGAGAAATGTCCAGATTCACAGAAATTTCGTTGTCTTTAACATCCAGAATTCCCATTGAAGAAGCAAATGGCCAGAGTGGTTGCTGTTGATGTGCTGTACAGGATTGGGGGATTTTTTTTTCCTTAGACACACAGCCTTTCACATAGGATTTTTGGAAACAGGACAAAGCTCTCTGCCCCCTGCCTTTGTGAATACCTACCTTTTATAACTTTACTGTAGTCTGAGATACATAAAAAGAAAATTAACCAGTATTCCATATATGATCACCATTTATAACCAGTATTTTTTCTTAGACATTTAAGCGGTTTTTTGTGTTTTTTTTTTTCCCCTTTGGGTGTATGTGTGTGTGTGTGTGACCAGGGTTTTTAAACACTTGCTTTTACCAACTTCATAAGATAACGAACATGAAAGGAAATAGATTGAAATTAGTTATCTTTAAAAAGTAAGTTTTATTCATAGAGGTCAAGTCTGTCTCCTACACTTCTTGCAACTTGTACTCTTATCAAGCAGTTCAGAGAGCTTTGGATGATGACTTTCTAAGCATCATGTCCCCTTGAATAGAGAAAATGGAGAAGTAGCCCTTGCTTCACTTGGAAAAGCTGTTTTCAAACCAGCGTTCATTCAACATTCAAAATCTACATTTTTAATGCCAATATAGTGTGGAATGTAAACATTGAGGATTGCTCTTAAGTTGAGGACTAGGATCAAAGGTTAGGAATTATAAAGAAAGACATCATGATTTGGTATAAAATATAATGCCTGATGGCCAAAATGGAAAGAATAGTAGAAATTATACCTAAAAATGTTGTTTTTGTTGTATCTGTCAGCTGAGTGGTATTTCTTAAGGTATATGAGCTCTCCAAGCTTTAGCTTTTTCAATTATTTCACCTCCACCTTTCCGGAGAACAAGTTATTTATCTATCTATCTATCTATCTACTTTTTTGGTGGGGGGAGAGCAAGTCCTTTTTAAATGTCAACCTCATATTCAATATAAATTATTGTATTATATAATAATGAACTATTATATAATGAATATTAAGTTCATATCATATGTTATATGAACTGTTATATACTACATAATATCATATAATAAACATAAATGTGTATGATAATCTATAGGTAGATGTATATATGCAATATATAGTAGAATTAAATGATATACTATAATGTACTCTACATTTATTTATATGAATATACATATACTATATATACATTTCCATACAAACATACATATGCATGGACATACACACAGATAAGACACTCCAGGAGCTAAAAAGCAGTATGTCATTGGAGATGCTCATGGAGAGACTGTGAGCTTCACATTTATCCAAGATTCTGTTAGGAACTTGGGTCAATTTATTATGCGGCCACTGTCTATGATAATTCAATAGTTGTAGAAAGTATGAGTGTAGAGTCATAGAATGGGATGTATTTATAATGGAGAGTTTCCTTCTGAGCTCGCAGGTCAGGAGATTGAGATAACATACAGGTTCTGCCACGTCCTAATTGTGGACCTTGGGTATAGGGGCTTCACATCTCTAAGCTTCAGTTGCTTCATTTGTAAAATGAGGACCCATGAAACTACTTAGTTAGCATGATGTAATGATGAAAGAGAAAATGAATGTTGATCACTCAGGATTCTTAATTGCTCATGGAATTTGCAGGAACACTAAAGGACCAATCTTGAATGCTGTATAACCAGGAGCAATGAATGAAGCCAGAAGCAATGTAGTCAAGGGGAAAAGCAGGACACCACATGAGTGTTACCATGCAATAATAATTTGTATCTACGTTACTATGTACTGGATGCCATAAACTACATGGTAGAGAAACCAGATTTCGAAATACATAGTAGTAGTCAAATAGCTTCAACATGTAGTACTTCATAATTCCCCAAAAACTTTCTTCTTCAAGATAGATATTATTGTTCCTATTTGAACAAAAATGAAACAGAGCCTCATCTAAGTACCTGAGGCGAGCTTTCATATACCAATAATAAGTTACTAAGTGGAAATATAACTCATCATAGCTTTCACAATTAACTGTGAACACATCATTTATTCATTTCATCATTCAGTATTTATTTAGGTCATAGTAAATATTAAGCCTTTTAATAAGTGTAGTAATAGAACCCTATATAAACCATATATATGTATCCTACATCTTCTAAGTCTAGTGGGAGATTTACATACATATATTCTGAATTACTCTCACCTTTTCAAAGAAACCCTGTCTTTCAAAAGAAGATTCTTTGCCCTCGTACCCTCCCCATCCTTTCTGGTATTCTATCATTCACCAACTTTGTATCTTATTTACACATAAACTTTTTGTGCTTGTGTAAAGTAAATCAAACTGCATGAGGCTAAGAACCCTATCTTCTTTACACCTATATTCCCAGTGACCACTACCTTTGATAAATATTTGCCAGATAAATGACAATACAAGGTCATGACCATTAAATAACGCCATAGAAGCAAAGAGAAGATTCCAGGAGCTCTTTCCCAGAACAGATGAGGCTTAAGTTGGACTTTGAATAATTAATTAGAGTTGCCCACATGAAAATGCGTGAGCAAGAAGAATTGACTAAGTTTATTCCTGATGTTAGAGATTAGAAGTCTTTGAAACCAGACGACAGAGAAGTTAATGAGAGGGAGGAGGGCGTGAAAGGAGACCTTTCTCAGAGTTTAGCCAATGACTGATCCTTTGGAAAGCAGACTTGGAACTGGAGGGCATTAAGGTTGATAGGGTTAGGTATTTCTGCCTGCCCAGACTGCTAACTGCCAGGCATAAGGTCTTGCACTAAAGAGTAATAAGCAGGCAGAGGGTAGAGCTTGATCCTGTTATGTTACTGCCAGGGCGACTGATTTTTCTCATTCTAAATAACAAGTTATATTTTGCTCGGGGCAAAGTGCTTAATATACGATAATTTTTACTAGGCCTCTGTTAGTCCGTTTTGGTTGGCACTTCTTTAAAAACAACATGTATAAACTTTTTTTTTTTTTTTTTTAACTTCTTTACTCTTGCTGGAGGACCTCCATATTGGTTTTTATTAGGTTTTGTGAAGTTTATTTTTTTTTAATTTTTTTTTTCATATAATGATTGCCTAATTTATTTTTTTTCCAATATATGAAGTTTATTGTCAAATTGGTTTCCATACAACACCCAGTGCTCATCCCAAAAGGTGCCCTCCTCAATACCCATCACCCACCCACCTCTCCCTCCCACACCCCATCAACCCTCAGTTTGTTCTCAGTTTTTCAGAGTCTCTTATGCTTTGGCTTTCTTCCACTCTAACCTCTTTTTTTTTTTTTCCTTCCCCTCCCCCATGAGTTTCTGTTAAGTTTCTCAGGATCCACATAAGAGTGAAAACATATGGGATCTGTCTTTCTCTGTATGGCTTATTTCACTTAGCATCACACTCTCCAGTTCCATCCATGTTGCTACAAAGGGCCATATTTCATCCTTTCTCATTGCCACATAGTACTCCATTGTGTATATAAACCACAATTTCTTTATCCATTCATCAGTTGATGGACATTTAGGCTCTTTCCATAATTTGGCTATTGTTGAGAGTGCTGCTATAAACATTGGGGTACAAGTGCCCCTATGCATCAGTACTCCTGTATCCCTTGGGTAAATTTCTAGCAGTGCTATTGCTGGGTCATAGCGTAGGTCTATTTTTAATTTTTTGAGGAACCTCCACACTTTTCCAGAGTGGCTGCACCAATTTGCATTCCCACCAACAGTGCAAGAGGGTTCCCGTTTCTCCACATCCTCTCCATCATCTATAGTCTCCTGATTTGTTCATTTTGGCCACTCTGGCATGAGGTGATATAGGAGTGTGGTTTTGATTTGTATTTCCCTGATAAGGAGCGACGTTGAGCATCTTTGCATGTGCCTGTTGGCCTTCCCATTTCTTCACTGGATTATTTGTTTTTCGGGTGTGGAGTTTGGTGAGCTCTTTATAGATTTTGGATACTAGCCCTTTGTCCGATATGTCATTTGCAAATGTCTTTTCCCATTCCGTTGGTTGCCTTTTAGTTTTGTTGGTTGTTTCCTTTGCTGTGCAGTAGCTTTTTATCTTCATAAGGTCCCAGTAGTTCATTTTGCTTTTAATTCCCTTGCCTTTGGGGATGTGTCAAGTAAGAAATTGCTACGACTGAGGTCTGAGAGGTCTTTTCCTGCTTTCTCCTCTAGGGTTTTGATGGTTTCCTGTCTCACATTCAGGTCCTTTATCCATTTTGAGTTTATTTTTGTGAATGGTGTGAGAAAGTGGTCTAGTTTCAACCTTCTGCATGTTGCTGTCCAGTTCTCCCAGCACCATTTGTTAAAGAGACTGTCTTTTTTCCATTGGATAGTCTTTCCTGCTTTGTCAAAGATTAGTTGGCCATACGTTTGTGGGTCTAGTTCTGGGGTTTCTATTCTATTCCATTGGTCTATGTGTCTGTTTTTGTGCCAATACCATGCTGCCTTGATGGTTACAGTTTTGTAGTAGAGGCTAAAGTCTGGGATTGTGATGTCTCCTGCTTTGGTCTTCTTCTTGAAAATTACTTTGGCTATTTGGGGCCTTTTGTGGTTCCATATGAATTTTAGGATTGCTTGTTCTAGCTCGAGAAGAATGCTTGTGCAATTTTGATTGGGATTGCATTGAATGTGTAGATAGCTTTGGGTAGTATTGACATTTTGACAATATTTATTCTTCCAACCCATGAGCAGGGAATGTCTTTCCATTTCTTTATATCTTCTTCAGTTACCTTCATAAGCTTTCTATAGTTTTCAGCCTACAGATCTTTTACATCTTTGGTTAGATTTATTCCTAGGTATTTTATGCTTCTTGGTGCAATTGTGAATGGGATCAGTTTCTTTATTTGTCTTTCTGTTGTGTATAAACTTTTTAAAGCAAGGAAGAAAATATAGTTATTCCCTTTTTGGTTTATGATTAGAGATAGAACCTGCAAAAAATGAATATGCTATATCCAACCACAACATGTTAGGGAAAGAAACTGAGTGGGATCTGGATATATGGAGGTGAAGATAAATCGGGGTGCTGTTACTTACTTTGCTTTCTAGAAATCTTTACATTCAGGAAGGCAAAAAGGAATCCTCCTTTTTAAGGCCTTGGTTTTCCTTTTTATCCTTTTCTTTTCCAGACTTTAACTTTAAATTTGCATTACAAAGTCTGTAATTGAAAGTCTAACTTGCAAATGTGAGCTGCTTTCCACTTTAATTTCCATGAAAATTAAGAATCAATCTGTGAAAATAAAGTCTATGGAGATTTCCTAAAACATATACATAATTTTGACTTATAAAACTTTTGTGCATATTTGTAAGAAGCTCAGAAAAATAAAACATTTTAAACTGATATTTCATAAAGTTATAGGCGTATTCCCCGTGGACTCATGAACTGTTCTAGCTGGAAGGAGCATTAAAGATTATGAAACCCCATTTTTTTCAAAGAAGAGAACGGAAGGCTTGGAGCATAGCATGATGAAGTAAGCTTGACAGGTGGGGTTGAAGTGAGGGATTTGAGATAGCACTCAGGGCTGCAGGGCATGTTGACTTCATAGATGTTGTCCACTAGTGTAGTCTGGAGTGCAAATTGCTTTGCTGAGTGATACTCAAGAGCCCAGATTTTTTGTCCAAGATCTCCTTACAAGCACTTATCTTATTTCTGCATAAAATATTAAAGATGAAGATAACTATTCCTTTCTTCGAGGATTGTTGGGAGAGTTAAATTATATAATGTAGGTAAAATATTCATCCTGGGGTATGATAGATAGTAAGAGATCAGTGCATGCATCTGTTTAAAAATTGATACATTTCGGGGCACCTGGGTGGCTCACTTGGTTAAACGTCCAACTTCGGCTCAGGTCATGATTTCACGGTTCGTGGGTTCCAGGCCCTCATTGGTCTCTGTGCTGCCAGCTCAGAGCCTGGAGCCTGCTTCGGATTCTGTGTCTCCCTCTCTCGTGGCCCCTCCCTTGCTCACATTCTCTCTCTC
The DNA here is from genome assembly GCF_018350155.1 of Leopardus geoffroyi. Lineage (NCBI taxonomy): Eukaryota > Metazoa > Chordata > Mammalia > Carnivora > Felidae > Leopardus > Leopardus geoffroyi. Next base: position 48,630,391 of record NC_059342.1, read on the forward strand.
TCTCTCTCTCAAAAACAAATAAATATTAAAAAAATTAAAAATAAAAGATATATTTTTCTGTTGACTTTCCTCATCCTTATACATATATTAACTTACATAATATTTTATAGTTAACAAAGCTATACTGCACATGTGTGTGTGTGTATTCCTTTGCAATCCATTTATGCTTCCTACTGCAAAAAAATATTCAAATAAAGGTATGAACAACAAAATTAATTAATCTCTAATGAAAGCAGGGAATTACAGAACTAGAGTGTGAAAGGAAACGGTACCTCAGAGATGGTGATCAAGTTTTTCAGTGGTTTTTGAGGAATATGGAATAGATGATTTGACAAGCACAACGGCAACACTCAGGGGGATCTCCCATTTTCTTAGAATGTTGTAACAAATGACTGAATGGCTTTGTTGAGGATATTTGAGAACACCCCACACATTGATGTTCAAGTGGCATTTCCCAAGCATTTTCCTTTTCACTATTCTCAATGCATTGCTGGATGATTTTATTCATTTTTTGTTTGTTTGTTCTCTGTTCACCTCCAAAGACTTCAAAAAAATCCTCAAAGTAAACGTAATCCTCTAAATCACCAGGCGAAGTATGTAGAGTTAGAATTATTTCATTAAAATTTTAATTAAATGAAAAAGAAAATCAACAACAAACTTAAACATCCTGTGACTACTGATGGGAAAAGTGACTGTGGTTTTAACCCCTTACTGCAGTATTGGGGGTGGGAGGGAGGAGATGATGTGAAGCAGACAAAAAGCCAGAATCAGAAAGTATGTCATAAGGAACAAAAACCAGGGCACCTGTGTGGCTCAGTTGGTTGGGGGTTTGACTCTTGATCTTGGCTCAGGTCATGACCTCATAGTTGTGAGATCATGCCCTGCACTGAATTATGTGCTCACAGCATGGAGCCTGCTTGGGATTCTCTCTCTCCCTCTCTCTCTCTGCCCTTCCCCCGCTCACAAGTGCACATGTTCCTTTGATATTTATCAAACTAAATGAATAAACATTAAAAAAATAACAAAACAACAAAATCTCCTTTGCCTAGCACTCATCGTTTGTGTGTGGCTAATGTTGGCAACATTTTCAAAGCACTTTTTTGTCTGTCATTTTATCTGAATTGCGATGGACCTCTGGCTTCATTGTCATCATCTTTTGTCGCTAAAGGAGTTTAAGAGTCAAGTAGTAGGTTGTTTGGGGATTTGTTGGGAGCATCAGAACTAGGACTCGGGTTTCTGAACTCTTCACTTTTTTTTTTTTTTGCTTTTAAATTTGCAGTATATGATCACTTGATGGCATAAACCCAAAGTATACTTGAGTCTAGAGATGCCACCTTCTTATCCAAGTCCAGAGTTATATTGACTATTTAATTTTATTTAAAAAAAAAAGGAGAGAGATACTGATTGAGTGAGACTTCTCTAGAAAAAGGACAAATTAGAAAAAATCTGCCCTTCTAGACAATTGCGTCCCTAGGGAACATGGCTAGGAGAATGAAAGATGCTTTTGTATGAAGAGAAAAGCCATCTTTTCATCCACGTTGACATGACCCAGAGTCAGGAATCAGGCTTGGATAGTGGCTTTCAGTTGCTACTTAACTGAGTTTTTCTGTCATGCACAGCCACATTCAACGGACTCATTCTCTTCTACCTTAACTTTCCCATCCTTTTCGTTATGTTCTGTTTGGGTTTTGTTTGGTTGTTTTGTTTTAATCTCTAATTAAACTTCAGGGAAAAGAAAAGAAAAAAAAAAACTCTAAGGCTACCATAAGAATAAAGTGATCATGGAAAATATCAATGTTGTCTAACTTTTCTGAAACTAAGGTATTTTGATAAATGAAAGATTTAGAGTTCCATTATCCTGGGTTGGGATTGTGCTTTTGTGATCTTAGGCAAATAAAGCCCCCCCCTTCCCATAGAATATAGCTTACTTCTGATTCTCTTTCAAGGGTTAGACCCGCCAGTCAACAGTGGAGATTTCATGTCCTATGATGTGGTGCACAAAAGAAAGCCTAATCACCCCAAAATATTCACCAGAATTTCCCAGGCTGTCACATTAAAGTTGAGTTGCCCTTCTAAAAAATGAAGATGCCTTATCTGGGAAGCAAGTGACCCACATGATTTTCTGTTGATGAAAGATGATTCAGAAAGTGCAATGTTTGTGGTACAAAGCTTATACATAACATCAAGGGGATATGTAGGTGTCATTCAGATCTACTTTACTTTGTTTTATCTCCCTAAGAATCTAGTTTCAAAGAAATCAAATGTAAATGGAACCCCACTGTAAAACTAAGCTACATTAATTTTGAATCACAGTTAATAATTGATCCAAGCTAGTAATTTGAGTACTAGTAGCCATAGGTATTCTGGCATATAAGGTAAAAGAAAAATTACAGTGGATACTTGTTAAATATTGCCAGTTTTTCAAAAAGTTGTACCAATTTACACTTCCATCACCAGTATCTGGGGGAAAAAAAAAAAAAAAAACTATACCAAAGAAATGCATGAGAATTCTCGTTAATCTACATCCTTATCTATACTTTCTATTGGTAGTCATTTAATTTTTATTCTGGTTGTTATGTCATAGTATCTCATTTGGTTTTAATTTACATTTCCCCAATAACTAATCATATTGAGTGCCTTTTCACAAACTTGTTGGACGTTAGAATACCTTCTGTGTGAAATATTTGTTCAAATCTTTTGCCCATTTTTTTTTTCAAACGTTTACTTATTTTTGAGACAGAGACAGAGCATGAACGGGGGAGGGTCAGAGAGAGAGGGAGACACAGAATCTGAAAAAGGCTCCAGGGAGCTGTCAGCACAGAGCCTGATGCGGGGCTCGAACTCATGGACCGTGAAATCATGACCTGACCCGAAGTTGGACGCTTAAATCACTGAGCCACCCAGGTGCCCCATTTTGCCCATTTTTTAAAAGTTAGATTCTCCTGGGGCGCCTGGGTGGCGCAGTCGGTTAAGCGGCCGACTTCAGCCAGGTCACGATCTCGCGGTCCGTGAGTTCGAGCCCCGCGTCAGGCTCTGGGCTGATGGCTCAGAGCCTGGAGTGTCTCCCTCTCTCTCTGCCCCTCCCCCGTTCATGCTCTGTCTCTCTCTGTCCCCAAAATAAATAAACGTTGAAAAATTTGTTTTAAAAGTTAGATTCTCCTGTCTTTTATTATTGATTTATAAGAAATCTTTACATATTTTGGTATTAGGTCTTTATAAATTATATGTATTTCCTAAATCTTCACTCATTGTTTTGCCTTTTCACTCTCTTAACATTTATTTATTTTTTATGAGAAGTTCTTAATTTTGGTATAATCCAAAGTATCACTTGTTTCCTTTATGGTTGGATGATGCTGTGTCGTATTAAAAAATCTTTGACTGCCATAGGAAAATGTTCTGCTATTATATTATCTAGAAGCCTTATCAGTTTATCTTTGACAGATCTTGAGTCCTACTAGAATTTAGTTTTATATATAGTGTGAGGTAGGGGTTGCTATCCACTTTTCATATCTAGATTATATGTCCAAGTTAGTAAACTTTATAGCAGTATGCTTTGTTTCTGTTTGACACCTTGCCATTTTTAAACATGCATATCATTTTCAATTGTGGTATTGATCATGTTCAACTAATTATTTTTCTGTAGTGTGATGGTTCTGATGATTATGTTTAGTTGACATACAAAATTTCCTTGGTTATCTCTTGAATACTCTAGAAAACTTTAAACATTTTTTAGATATGTTACTATCTAAATTCTTCTTTTAAAACTCTTTCTGGCCCATCTATCCATCTCTGTCTTTGCTTTACAAAGGACTTTGCTTTAGCAAAAGGTTTTTTTTTTTTTTTCATAGTATAGATAATATGGATTTTGAGAATAATTATCTTTCCAGGGTTTCTAATGAATAGCAGAAATGGCCACATCCAAATCCTCCTTCTCAGCTGCTGATAAGATTAATATACTGATTAACACCTTTTCCAAGTTGGACTGGAGGTGAAAGTAATTCCATTTGGCAAAGCCTCATCCCATTTGCTGACATCTTCATTAACCTCACTGATAAGGAAACCATTTCACAATACAAATTTCTCAAGGCCGGAGATTTTATCTTCATAGAGTCACCTAACAATACTAATTTGAAGTATGAAACATGCCAGTTCAATTGCTTCAATAATTTCATTGTGCCCTCTCCTTTTATTTTTCCTTTTTAAAACATTGACAAAAAGAAACCATTTCCTTCACACTCACTAGTAAAGGCTGATTTTCAGAAGGACATTTCACATTTTGAGAAAAGAAGGGGCAGAAGTATAATTTAAAGTAAATGAAAGTGTCATCATAGTAAGGGGAAAACAAATGGGTAAAAATCTGTGAAGAGGGAAAGTAAGACCATTCTGTTTGGTGTTTTATTAAACACAAGAAACAAATCTTAGACTTTTGCGAAGTTTGCATTTTAGCTGTTTACCCTTTCTTTTGCACAGTAAGTTTTTGATTTAATGAGAAAATGCCAATGTTTTGTTTTTATTTTATAATAAGTTGAATAAGAAATTTTTTGACTGGGTAACTTTGGCTTTTATGAACTACGAGACATTTCCTCTGCTTAATGGTAGTTTTCCGCACTGTCTACTGTGTATTCCTCAAAAGCAATTTTTAATAGGACTTCTAGAAATCTTCAGTCACAGGCAGTGGTGTGCAGGTAAATATTTAACAACTGACTCTCTCTTGAGAGAGAAAAGCATTATGATTTGTTATGTTTTTCAATTTTCATGGTATAAATACTCCCCCATGACCGATGTGAACTGCAAACATGATGTCATTGGATGTAGAATTGGGAGGAAATGTGCAGTAATACATCATTACATAGTGTTATGATGTCTGGATACAATTGATGTAGATGACCTTAAATCCCAGATGGTAGTAAATGATACATATTTCAATATATATTTCAGTCTATATTCAGTATATATTTCAGTGGGTGTGTGTATGTGTGTGTATTTCAGTATACATATACTTTTGGTTTTAATACTATATTTATTAATATAATTTTTAATAAGTAGCTGTGTTTAACAACTGGCTTGTGAGGTTCCTTAAAAATTAATCTGTTCTAAGGAAAAATGTGGTTCAGTTCTAGCACATGACTGGTTTATAGCTGTAGTCAAAATGGACATCAGCAATAATTTTTCAATAAAGGCTTACTAGCTTCTTTTAAATCTCATGATGGGGAAATTCAACTATAATCTATATTTTTAGCTGTCCAGGAGTCATGAGAGTAAAGGGCTTGATTTTGTCTGATGGTAGAAAACCTCTGTTCCATAGTCTAGGAGGATTATAGTCCTGAATGCCCAGAGTATGAACCATGTGGAGACTGAGATAAGGTCTCAAAATGTGTCATGACTGGAACTCTAGTCCCCAGAAGGTTCAGCCTCAGAGGCCTGGCTGTATGTAGGACCCTGAAAGAATTTAGGATGTTAGGCAGAGAAGAATTAGAAAGTACAGCTGCAAATGAGTTCATACATTATTGAAAACCGCAAGGAAGAAAGGAAGAATATGTCTGCAGCTGTAAGTTTTTATTTTAGAATGGTTGGTTCAATAGCAATCAGTTAAACTAACATCAGTTGATATGTGTCCTGTGCCCTTTCCGAAAACAATATTATGCCACCATCTGAGCAAAACAGGCAGATAGCTCTACCTGAAAAGATACGGATTATATCAGAGGTTTTTAAACTTCAGCATGTTTTAGAAACATTTAAAACACAAATTTCTGGACCCAACTCCCAAAATTTCTGATTTTGTGGGTGTCCTGTGAGCCCTAAGAATTTACACTTGTGCCAAGTTCTGTGGTGATGCTGTTTCAGATCTTGGGGACCACACTTTGAAAATCATGGGTTTTTAAAATTCTTTAGCTTCATTCCATGACCCTGAAAAGTGAACCTCGTAGTGAATAAAGAATCTGACATTTCATTTATTGTATATCTTTATCTGTGAACTACAATTCCCTTGTCTTATGGAGTCTGTCCCAAGGTATATATAAAGGAGATCCTAACGAGCTAACCTTGGGCATAACCCTTCCTTTTCCTTTCTTTCTTTTTTTTTTTTTTTTAATTTATTTTTTTATGTCTATTTTTAAGACAGTGACAGAGAGACAGAGAGACAGAGTGTGAGTCGGGGAGGGGCAAAGAGACAGAGGGAGACACAGAATTTGAAGCAGGCTCCAGCCTCCGAGCTGTCAGCACAGAGCCCGATGTAAGGCTCCAACCCACGAACCGTGAGATCATGACCTGAGCCGAAGTTGGACACCTAACCAACTGAGACACCCAGGTGCCCCAGACAGAAATGTTTTCTGAGTGGTTGTGCCACTTTCTCTTTTCTTTTCCCTTTACTTCTCCTTTCTTCCCTCTTTCCTTCCCATTTTCTTCCCGCCTTCTTTTCTTTACCCTCCCCACCCTTTCCCTTGCTTTACCTCTCCTCTACTCTTTCCCCCTCTTCCATTTTCTGTTCCTCTTCTTTTCCAAGCCTTTTTTTAAATTTTTTTTTCCACGTTTTTATTTATATTTGGGACAGAGAGAGACAGAGCATGAACGGGGGAGGGGCAGAGAGAGAGGGAGACACAGAATCGGAAACAGGCTCCAGGCTCTGAGCCATCAGCCCAGAGCCCGACGTGGGGCTCGAACTCACGGACCGCGAGATCGTGACCTGGCTGAAGTCGGACGCTTAACCGACTGCGCCACCCAGGCGCCCCTCCAAGCCTTTTTTTATTCCCTTTCCACAATTATTCTCATAAATGACAGTGCTTTGTCCTACCCTAGTAGCTGTTAAGATGTATTCCATATTAATCATAATTGATATCTTCACTGAAGGACTATTTAGTATTCTGTATATTCATAAATAATGTAGACATATGACTTTATATGAATAAAATAACCAATGTGTACTTAGTAAAGCATACTACACTATCTACTTTTATAACAGTTTAAGGAGAGAGGAGGGTGGGGAAGAGTAACACGGTTTTAAAATTATTGTAAATTCTTCCAGAGATATTGTTAATTTTATTTTTGTTTTGTATTTAAAATGTATTAGCAGTACCTCTCTTAAAAGGTACTCTCTTAAAAGCAGTACCTCTCTTTTATTTATTTATTTATTTATTTATTTATTTATTTATTTATTTATTTATTTTTGAGAGAGAGAAAGAGTAGGGGAGAGGAGTAGAGGGAGAGAGAGAATATTAAACAGGCTTCCCAGTCAGTGCAGAGCATGATGTGGGACTTGATCCCATAACCCTAGGATCATTACCTGAGTCAAAATCAAGAGTCAGATGCTCAACCAACTGAACCACCCAAGCGCCCCTTAAAAGCATTATCTAAATACAATATTATATATACCATATACTGATATACTATAGGCATTTACTGTAGAAATATACTATGACCATAATTTCTGAATATAATAGTACCTGAGTAGCAAGGCCCAAGTGTTACTATACATGCTATAAATATGACAAAAGGAGAGGGGAAATCAGACTTTTGAAAGGTTAAAAAAAAAAAAAAGGAAACTAGTTTTTTGATCACAAGTGAAAAGAAATAAAGTTAGCTGTTCTTTTCATTGAAGAATTTGCCAGATTCTGAGATATGAATCCATGGGGCCAGGAGAGGAGACCAGATAAGAATTCAACACAGATTGAGTTGCCATTTGTTTCCCAAGGGTTGTAAAAGATATCCACTATGCCACTGATTTTATCTCTTTGGCTTTAGTCCTTGACTCAAGAAACATATAAGGGAAGGGCCCTGGAAAGGACTGAGTCACTTACTCTAGAAAATATGTATCCATCTCAGGCAGTGAGGTAATGGGGGTCAGCACATATATTTGAGGCCTAGAGAAGCTGAGTAACGTGGGTAGCTGAAGTCTCTGCTCGTTCACACAGGGATTCACATATCCAGTCTACTCAAACAATTTCTGAATTGTCATATGCAGAGTTCTCTCTGTGTATTCAAAAAAATGTTGATAATTTTCTATTGTTTTAGCTGTATCTAGGAGTGTTGGGAATTATGTGTTCTCAAATATGTCACATTAGTGCTTATAGAAGAAATTCCTATGACAAAAGATGGAAAGAGATTGTGATATATACTTAGCTGGGCTTAGAAAAAGATGTCACAATTTTTTTTATGCCTCCATGAAACATCATTCTGAAAATAATATATTTTAACATATGCATTTTATTAGATACTTATGGTGTGTCACTGTAACATTCTTATATACTAGCTCCTTAGCAATTAATTTAGAAAAAAAAAATCACTGGTCTTATGGTGGTGGCCCAGCATTACTGAGCATTTATGTGATACAGTATAGAGAGTATTGTGCTTTGGCACATTGCTAGAGCTCTGTATTAATTTCCTAGGACTGATGTAATAAAATACCATAAACTGAATGGTTTTAAACATCAGAAATTTGTTCTCGTAAGAGCATAGAAGTCTGAAATCAAAGTTTTGGCAGAGTTGGTCCCTTCTGGAGGTTCTGAGGGACAATCTATTCCTTATATTTCTACTACGTTTTGGTGACTTCCAGCCATCCTTGGCGTTTCTTGGTTTGTAGAGAATCACTTCAGTCCCTTTCTCATCTTCACATGATGTTCTTTGTTCTAGGTATCTTTATGTTTTCACAATACCTTTCAAAAAATGTTTATTTATTTATTTTGAGAGAGAGAGAGAGAGAGAGAGAGAGAGCGAGCTGGGGAGGAGCAGAGAAAGAGGGAGAGAGAGACAATCCTAAGCAGGCTCTGCACTGTGTAGGATCCAACATGGGCTCTATCCCATGAACAGTGAGATCATGACCTGAGCCAAAACTAAGAGTTGGACGCTTAACCATCCAGGTGCCCCATTTTCACAACACCTTCTCAAATGGACAGTGGCCATTGTATTTAAATCTAGTATGACTTCATCTTCTTAACTAATTACATCTGCACACATTTTACTGCCAAATAAGATCACATTCTGAAGTTCCAAGTAGACATGAATTTTGAGGGGACACTATTCAACCAAGAATAAAATCCTAATCAAATACTGTTAAAGATGACCAAAGAAAAATGTATATTATTTATGCCAAATATCATATATGAAGAATATACATGTATGCTGAAATTTTCTCTGACACTGGCTTTGTCGCAAATTCACAAATGTTTGGGACAGTGAAGAAGACTAAATAGCACTCTCCTACTGTTCTGGAAGCCAGTTCTTACATGTCCTTCACTGCTAAGCCCCATACATGCCTAGTTAATACTTTCATAATTAGCGTTTCTTAATGACAACAGATTATATTTTAGCTCTAATTGCTTTGCAATTTTTTTTTCATTCTGCCTTCCCTCTTTTACCATACTAGAATATTTGACCCTCTTTGTGAAAATTTTCAGTGAATGAAATTATTTTCAGGCTTAATGTCTTTCAAAGAATCTCTGCCAGCGTTAGATAATTCATTATATACCCTCCTATTCCAGATAACATTCTACTACACGTTGTTTTAAGCTCCTCACATAGATATACACTATGCAACAAGATGTTTCCGTGGTTTTTGTGCTTAACTGTGCTGTTATAGTTTAACATTCTAAATACCTGGCATGAAATGATGTAAGAAAAGGTTCATTATTTCTCATTTCAAATAGCAGGAAAATGTGAAATACAAAACCACTTCCATAAAGAATCATAGAGTGATGTGGAGAGAGTGTTTGTGCCATGAGTAATGTCAAGTTTCTTATAAATTACACCTTTGATGTCTTGAAATCTGTAGGTTTCTGTATACTTCCTATTGAATTCTAGAACATAGGATGTTTTGAAATTGCCATGAAAACATAGCCATTGGAATGGTGCACGATCATGTTGTTGAATATATCTTAAAAATAAGTTCTAAGATGATAAGAATTAAAAATAGCTAAAAGGGTTTAAAAATTTACGTGGTTAATGACCTAAAGAGTGAGATTCCTTGGGGCGCCTGGGTGGCGCAGTCGGTTAAGCGTCCGACTTCAGCCAGGTCACCATCTCGCGGTCCGGGAGTTCGAGCCCCGCGTCGGGCTCTGGGCTGATGGCTCAGAGCCTGGAGCCTGTTTCCAATTCTGTGTCTCCCTCTCTCTCTGCCCTCCCCCATTCATGCTCTGTCTCTCTCTGTCCCAAAAATAAACGTTGAAAAAAAAAAATTAAAAAAAAAAAAAAAGAGTGAGATTCCACAATTATTTGGAATTCTGACAAGGTCTTTTGGACTTCTCTCTCCAGGTATGGGTTCTAGAATACATAGAGGGAAGCCTTTTGGTGTAGGTTTTCTGCTTCCTTATTATAATAGAAATTCCAGGACAGTGCCTCAAGTGCCAATGATTTGGTGATCCTGCTGGTGAAAAATAATAGTTAGTATATTGCAGTTTTTAGAAATTATCTCAAAGCATGACATTTGTACAAAATCAGTAGCCACATTCTCAGTACCAAAATAATGTTCATGTATGAATGATAAAGGGAGAAAGAGGTAAGGAAGGAAGGAGAGAGGGACAGATTGTGTGTATGTGTGTGTGGTTTGATTGGAGAGGTAGGAAGGTGCTTTTTACCCAATGTCTACTTAGTAGGACAATAGTATATTAAGAAATGGAAACATGTATTTTTCATCAGAAGAACAGCTTTAATTTCATTTTTATGGGGAATATAACTTTCATTTCTGTACTGATGATGTTTAAAAAAGGGTGAATTTTATTTATTTTATTTTATTATTTTTGACATAGGGAGAGAGAGACAGAGCATGAGTGGGGTAGGGGCAGAGAGAGAGGGAGACACAGAATCTGAAGTAGGCTCAAGGCTCTGAGCTGTCAGCACAGAGCCCGACGTGGGGCTCGAACCCATGGACTGCGAGATCAGGACCTGAGCCAAAGTCAGACGCTCAACCAACTAAGCCACCCAGGTGCCCCCAAAAAGGGTGAAGTTTAGATTAAATATGTCTGTTATATAAAAAAAAAAAAACAAAAAACAACAGAAGCCAAAAAACTTAAGACATTTGTTACATAGGTAGAAATTGAATTGCCCTCTGAAATATTTGGAAAGTATCAGTTCAGCTATAGAAACTTCTATTAATAGAATTTTTATTAAAAAAAATTTATGGGGCCACCTGGGTAGCTCAGTTGGTTAAGAGTATTTGACTTGATTTTGGCTCAGGTCATGATCTCCTCATTTTGTGGCTTTGAGCCCCGTGTTGGGCACTGACAGTGCGGAGCCTGCTTGGTATTCTATCCTTCTCTCCCTCTCTGCACCCCCCCCAACACCCCCCCCCCCAAAAAAAAGAAAACCAAAAAAACCAAAAAACTAAAATTAAAAATACACTGCCTTCCAGGAATAAATATGCTATTGTAACCTTAATTTGAAGATTATGACCTGATAGAAATCCCCAGTCAGGTGCATATAGAATCCCTCTTCCTACTATCTTTATTATTGATCTTATTATTTTAGGTTTCACTGTTTGTGTTACCACAAAGAATACCCTCCAAGAATATGTGTTCAATCTCAATTTGCTAAAATTCTGCAGTTGACACATTATCTGCTCCTCGCTAAGGTATTCTTAAAGCCACTATGGCTCATTTTTCCTGTAGACACAGGTGCATATTGACTATACACATCCATTTTGATTTTAAGTTTCTTATAAAATAGACAGTGTGAAGGATAACATTGCATGAAACATAACTAAAAAGAGTGTTGTGATTTTTTTTTACTGAGGAATAATTCAAAATATTTGATTGGTTTTTAGAGAACATGTTCATCAAGTTTTTAATAGGTGACTGTGATGCCTTTCTTTGCTCTTGTTAAATGTTTCTGTGCAAAATAAAATAAAAGTTCACATATATTCTGGCTTTTTATATTTCCTTTATAAAGACTGGAATTTTTAATACACATTTAGCACTCCTGAGAATATATTAGCAAATTATACATATAATGATCTACCCTTACCCCTTTTCTCCGTTTTTCTCATTCTTTATTTGACTCTTAGGTGTTCTTCTCTCCTGTGTTCAATATAGTTATTTTAGTTATTTGGCATGAACTCTTTATTTTTAAATAAATTTATTTCTGTGATTAAAATGTTATCAATCTTTATTTTCATTAGCAGAGTTTTTTACTCCATTGTAGTTAACATACAGTGTTATTTTAGTTTCGGGTGTACAATGTAGCAATTGAACGATTCTATACATTATTCAGTAATCATTGTGATAAGTGTAGTCTTTAATTCCCTTTGCCTATTTCACCTATGCCCCCTCTGGTAACCATCTGTTTGTTCCCTACAGGTAAAAGTCTGTTTTGTTTTGTTTTGTTTTAATTTTTTTTTTTAACGTTTATTTATTTTTGAGACAGAGAGAGACAGAGCATGAACAGGGGAGGGGCAGAGAGAGAGGGAGACACAGAATCTGAAACGGGCTCCAGGCTCTGAGCTGTCAGCACAGAGCCCGACGCGGGGCTCGAACTCACGGATCGTGAGATGTGACCTGAGCCGAAGTCGGCCGCTTAACCGACTGAGCCACCCAGGCGCCCCTAAAAGTCTGTTTATTAGTTTGTTTTATTTTTGCTTGGTTCATGTATCACTTAAATTTACATATGAATAAAATCATATGGTATATGTCTTTCTTTGAATGACTTATTTCACTTAGTGTTATACTGTCTGGACCCATCCATGTTGCTGCAAAAGGCAAGATTTCATTCTTTATGGGTGAGTAATATTGGTGTATATATATCACTTCTTTATCCATTCATCTATTGATGGACACTTGGACTGCTTCTGTAGCTTGGCTATTGTAAATAATGTTGCAGTAAACATAAGGGTACATGTATCTCTTTGAAGTAGTGTTTTTACATTCTTCGGGATTACTGGACTGTAGTGGGATTACTGGACTGCAGGGTAGTTCTCTTTTGAACTTTTTGAGGAGCCTGCATACTGTTTTCCACAGTGGCTGCACCGGGTTGCATTCCCACCAACCGTGCACAGGGTTCTTTATTCCCCACATCCTCACCCGCATTTGTTATTTCTTATGTGTTTGATTTTAGCCATTCTGACAACTATGAGGTAATATCCCATTGTGGTTTTGATGTGCATTTCCCTGACGATGAGTGATGTTGAGCATCTTTTCATGTGTCTGTTGGCCCTCTGTGTGTCTTTGGAAAATTATCTCTTCATATCTTCTGCCCATTTTTTAATTGGATTATTATTTTTTGGTGTTGAGTTGTGTAAGTTCTTTATTTTGAATATTAAACGTCAGATATGTCATTTGTAGATATCTTCTCCCATTCAGTAGGTTTTCTTTTAGTTTTGTTGATTACTTCCTTTGCTGTGCAGAAGCTTTTTATTTTGATGTAGTCCCAAGAGTTTATTTTTGCTTTTGTTTCCCTTGCCTTCAGGACACATATCTAGAAAAATGTTGCTATAGTTGATATCAAATAAATTATTGCCTGTGCTCTCTTCTAGGATTTTTATGGTTTCTGATCTCACATTTAGGTATTTAATCCATTTTGAGTTTACTTTTGTGAATGGTGTAAGAAAATGGTCCAGTTTCATTCTTTTGCATGTAGCTGTCCCTAGCAGAGTTTTTTTTTTTTTTATTGATGTTTATCTTTAGTTCATAAATAATTTCCTTAAAATGCTGAAGTTATTGATTTAATTCTCATTTTTCAAAGCATAGTGTCTTTAGAGATTTCTGGAGAAGATTGTGACCTGAACATATTTTTGCCTCTTTCTTCGTAAACTGGCTGAAATGACTAAGGGGAATTAAACATTAGGACAAGCAGACATCAGCCTTGAGAGCTAGTTAAGGATGTTTAAATACACGTCGAGAACTGTAAAGAAGCAATAGGTACTCAGATGAAGCAAGTGCAGAAATTCTTGAATTTTAGAGGAACTCTAAAGTAGAGGGGTAAGGCTGAATATGAAGAAGTCCTTAGGAAAGTGGAGAATGCACCTCTTAACAGAATGGTTCAATGGGTTTGGTTAGTAGAATTCTAGGGGCCTATGTTTTCTTTGTATAATGATTTTACAGGTGACATTTTTTTTCTTAGAGATTTACTGTGTTTCCTGCATATTTGAACAATGAACATAAAGTATTTTACAATTAGGAAAATGTACACCAGGGATATAAAAAACTTAGGTGAGCATTCCATGGTTTAATGAATTTGGTTAAATTCTATGATAATTACTCTGAAGAAAAATGATACAGATTATCTGAAGTTTTCTCATATTTGGTTGGTCAGGAGTTATAATACAGTCATATCCTTGTCCTAGCCATTCTCCTACTGATGCTGATCCCAGCTCTGGTAAGTGTAAAAAGCATGTAAATTGCCTGTTCATTAATCTAGTAGGTAAAGCAACAGTACCAGACAAAAGTGTCCACTTGTTGAAATTTTTGATGAAAATTTTAACACTTTAATGAGAAAGAAAGCTCAGAGAGACATAAACATGAAATCACTAAGCGTACGTTTGAATATATAGTGTATAAATTCTAAATCTGAGAGTCTTAAGTCATTTACATTTAAAATTCTTTCTGCAGAGATGAAATTTCCACCCTTTTGCAGAAAATGTAATATAATTGTTTCCTGCTTTATCAGACCCATACCCAGAATTTTCTCATGTTGAAATAATGCAGTTTCCACTGTAGTGGAAGTTATTGTCAGCAGTACTGAAGTGTGGCTGAAGAAAAAAAAATGGTTGGCCAGGGGACAAAAAAAGGTGGAATGACAATGTATGTTTTCGCCTGAGATCCAAAAAGATGAAATGGATAAGGAAACTGAAAAGGGTAGAGATAAGAAGCTTCTAGATGAAAAAATAGATATCTATAAAGCAAAAGATGTCTGTTCTCACAAGATTTTAGCATGAAAAATAACTCTCATTAAAATAGGAATTATGAATCTCTATGAAAAAAACATTTCTCCAATTTTGTTTTCAGTAACTTTTGGGGCACAGCTTATTTCAAGCAATTAAATAATGAAGTGAATGTCTCTCTGCCCCTAAAAGTTATTATAAAACAAAGTCTACAGTTTTAAGATTGAAATTGGCTCAGTGTAGGACACAGCTGAGTTTTGACAGACATTGTAAAAACTTGGTTTCTGTTTCATTCACTAGCTATTTAATTGTTATGTGAGTCACTAGAATTGAGATGATTTGGGAAACCACATTGAAAAATGTAGAGTGCAACATAAGTAGTTGTTATTATAATATTGTTATACAATCATACAAGCAAATATATTAAATTTTTAAATTTAAATTCAAGTTAGTTAAAACATAGTGTAGTCTTGGTTTCAAGAGTAAAATCGAGCAATTCAGTGATTCATCTCTTACATGACAGTCAATGCTCTGAGAGTGCCCTCCTTAATGCCTCTCACCCATTTAACCCATCCCCCTATCCACCTCCTCTCCAGAAACATCAGTTTGTTCTCTGTATTAAGAGTCTTTTATGGTTTGCCTCCCCCTGTGTTTCTCTTTTCTTTTTCCTTCCCTTCTCCTATGTTCATCTGTTGTGTTTCTTAAATTCCACATATGAGTGAAATCATATGATACTTGTCTTTGACTGACTTATTTCACTTAGCATAATACACTCTAATTCCATCCACATTGTTGCAAATGGCAAGATGTCATTATTTTTGATCAGTGAGTAGTAGTCTATTTTATATGTATAGCACATCTTCTTTGTCCGTTCATCAGTCAATGGACATTTGGGCTCTTTGCATAATCTGGCTATTGTTGATAGAGCAGCTATCAGCATTCTGGTTCATGTGCCCTTTCCAATCAGCATTTTTGTATCCTTTGGAAAAATACCTAGTTGTGTAGTTGCTAGGTGATAGGGTAGTTCCATTTTTAATTTTTTTGAGGAACCTCCACACTGTTTTCCAGAGTGGCTGCACCAGTTTGCATTCCCACCAATAGTGCGAAAGGTTTCCCTTTTCTCTGCATCCTCGCCAATATCTGTTGTGGTTTGAGTTGTTCATTTTAGCCATTCTGACAGGTATGAGGTGGTATCTCATTGTGGTTTTGATTTGTATTTCCCTGATGATGAGTGACGTTGAGCATCTTATCACATGTCTGTTAGTCACCTCTGGATGTCTTTAGAAAAATGTCTATTCATGTCTTCTGCCCATTTCTTTGCTGGATTATTTGTTTTTTGAGTGTTGAATTTGGTAAGTTTTTTATAGATTTTTGATACTAAGTCTTTATCTGATATGTCACTTGCAAATATCTTCTTCCAGTCTGTCACTTGCCTTTTAGTTTTGCTGATTGTTTCCTTTACTGTGCAGAATCTTTTTATCTTGATGAGGTCCTGATAGTTTATTCTTGACAGACAAATGCATTTTAATTAGTTAAATTCGTTTAAGTCATAACTAGATTCTTAAAGAATAGTGGGCCTTTTAAAAGACAGTTAAATGAAGCTGGTAGGATATATTGGAAATAAATATTTTGCATATATTTGCATAATAGTCTTGAATGTACAGAGACTTGACTTTGGATGAATCCATATACTTGAAAACACTGAAGGTATTAACCTGGATTTTTAAAGTCTTATCAAGCCCTGAATTGTGGGCAAAAAGTCTTTAATGTTTAAAATTGATAAATAGGTATTTAATGTTTATGGTTAATTAATGCATGTACAAACCATCAATTTTCTTTCTAAAAGCTACTCTGCAGAGATCAGTCATTACCAAATTACCAGTCATTTACCCAGCATTGTAGTTGAGAAAGAGGGGTGCCAAGAAGTTGCACCAGGAAACTAATTATATTTATTTGGCTGTATCAGCAATGACCAAATCGTACGTTCCAGTACCATGTCCTGTCTTGAAACAGTTTTTTACTCTTTTGTCAACAAGCATGTCAGAGGCTGATATAATTTTTTTATTTCCTTAAGGTATATAAGGATTGATAATTGTTTCTTGTCACTTATAAAATCATAAACCAGAGCCCAGAGATATAAGGACCTTGCTGAAGGTTTCTTAACTAATCAGTCATAAGTAAAGTTCAAGTCCCCCGATTCCCAGGCTAGGACAGTTTCCATTGCACTATGCAGTTTGTTACGAATGAAGCAATCACAAACTGGAATAACATTGCAGCGTTGGAACAAAGTGGTGATTCTTTTTGATGTTGGCAGCCGTGCCCTAGGAATAGGAAAGTGAGCTGTTATAATCGTGCTGTGCACTCATTGAATCCTAAAAAGCACATTGATTCTTCTGGATGCCTTGTGTCCAGAATTCATATTATGGCTCCAGTGTAGAACTCTGTGCTACTGAGAGGGTATACAGGGGTGCAGGAAGAAAAAAAAATTAAACTCTTATTAACTAAAAATAAGAAATCTACCTATTAATATTTAATATACATAGTTAATATACGTAAATTAAAATGAAGTATGTATTAAAGGTTTATGCTCAATATGACTTTATTGATGGAGGTTCACAATCAAAAACTTATGGAGATCAAGTTGAAATTGCCCACATCAATGAATTTATCTTAATGCAATTGTGATATCCAGAGTGACGTTTTAGAATGCTTTTTTTTTTTTATCATATTATCAAATTGTGAAAGTGAGACCTATCTTTATCTTTCTGTTGATTACTTCAGAGTGATAATTTTAAATACTTGTTGGATGACTACTAAACACTGTGGTAAATGCTAGGCATGCAGCAGTGAAGGAGCATGATCCTTGCCCCCATGGAGCTTGTTATCTGGTAATGAAAAGTTGAGGTTTAGGAACGAGACAGCATTCCAGAGATTGTAGCAACCACCAAGCCTTATTTTTATAACTAGGAAACAGTGGTTTAGATATCTTATATGTGTTTAGCTTAATGGATTTTGGTTTCTAGGATTTTCATAAATTTCCATATCATTCATTTTCTTGTTACCCCTTCTCTACCATCAAGCACTCGGCAGGCATCTCTTACCCTGGTCTAGACCCAATTTAATTCCTAGAGTCCTTGCTGATACAGGCTGCCATAGACCTGCCTCGTTAACAACAGCGTTCCACAACCTCTCACCAGTTAACACTCTGATTCTCAAAGCCAGTTGTTGGGAAGAAAGTATCTAATAAAATTGATTTATACTTAAGTTATTTATGACTGACATTTACTTAATAAAGCTAAACTATAACTGAATATAGTTCACATTTATTGAGTGGCAGTAAGTTTCAGAGATTATACTATCAAAAGGGAATGATTCACGGAGCCCCTATAGTGTGCTGAGAATCCATAGTATAGAGTTGTCCACAGTCTTAGTACTCAGTAAATGTCCATTAAATGAATTCATAACCTTCCCCTAACTATTGGCATTTTATGAAATGTAGTCTACTAGAGTAGATATAGGATGAAATTTGGAGTTAAAGATTGATTTGAATCTTAATTTTTCTACTTACTTTCTAGTGGCCCTTGCTAAGTTATTTAACTTCAGTAAGCCATAGTTTCTGCCTATTTAAAGTGGGACTAAGAGTATCTCATTTCCAATGTTAAAAGTAACGTGATATTAGTATTATAACTAACATAGGCAAAGTACCTTGAACACTGCATATAGTAGGTATTCATTAAATAACAAATAGTTAAAGGAATAAATCTCTAATAGGAGAATTTTAGTGTGAAACTTATGAGAAGAATTAAATGTCAAGTGTTTTTCAATATGGGAATGAAAAACCCTGGTCTATGCTCCACTGACTGTGGACATGGTATGGATAGAGGTAGATCATATTAGGATCTTGAAATGTAGAACATATGTTTTAATAAATCTGATTTTATGTGGTTTTGGCTTTCTAAGACGGAAGAAATTTTCCTTCAGATGATAAACAGGAGGAAGGGTATTTTATTCAGATTGAAGTGAAGGTTCTTCACAGATTGCTGTATACTCCGTAGTCTTTGTTATGAGAACATTCAATGGTCACAAATATGTGCATGGCATAATAGCTGAGATAAGAAGTTTTAAAAATAACAGTAACATCTTACTCTTCTAGAAAAGCATTATTTTAGTATTCATGAAACTTTAGTCTCTAAATTTGTATTTTTTTTTCCATACAAAAATAACGTTCTTGGAAAGATGTGTGACTCATAGACTTACAGAAAAATTTGAAAGCTTAGCTTGAGAGGTTCAAGTACCAACAACTAAAAGTCAAACTCTTTGAGATTTCATCCTTAAATCAATCAGTTCCAGAGATGCTTGATGGGGGCACCTTGACCAACCATCTCCCCTAGTTTCTGCGAGGCGGGGAATGAACAGTTTACTCAAAGAAAAGTTAATAAACATCAGGTATTTTTGCAAATATATTAAAAAAAAAACTTTTATGAGCCAGGCTACTGTAATAAATACATGTTTACTTTAAATTGAAATATGTGAGGGGCGCCTGGGTGGCTCAGTCAGTTAAGAGTCCGACTTCAGCTCAGGTCATGATCTCACAGTCTGTGAGTTCGAGCCCTACATTGGGCTCTGTGCTGACAGCTCAGAGCCTGAAGCCTGCTTTGGATTCTGTGTCTCCCTCTCTCTCTGCCACTCCCCACTCACACTCTATCTCCCTCTTTCTCTCTCTTAATAATAAATAAACATGAAAAACTATTAT
Organism: Leopardus geoffroyi; assembly: GCF_018350155.1. Lineage (NCBI taxonomy): Eukaryota > Metazoa > Chordata > Mammalia > Carnivora > Felidae > Leopardus > Leopardus geoffroyi. The sequence goes on from NC_059342.1 coordinate 48,649,944, forward strand.
AAAATAATAAGTTGAAATATGTGACTTTAATATTCTTACAACTCACATATGGCTATGGTACGAAACAATTTTGTATTAGTTAGGGTACTCCAGAAAGCAAATACTTAAATGGGATTTGATTTGAAAAAGAGTAATGAGACAAAACAGCTCTGAAGGATGGAGAAGAGAGGTGTAGCAGGGAGGATTTTCAGTCCATTTTGTAGGATTGATAGCTAAGAAAGGAGAAGAATGATGGGCTAGGAAGATTCTGGTAACAGAGTAATTTTAACAAAATTTGAGCCAGGCTTATGGGAAGTCCTGTACCCAAAGTTGTTAAAGTACTAAATAATAACTTTGTAGTGAAGATGGCCCTAGAACCGGTGTGGTGTTTAGTCATTGGCTCTGAGCAGTTGGGGAAAGCATGACCTCTCTATGAATCTAGTTGTGTATCCAGGAGATGGCATCTGGGCCTGTCATTTGACTGTGCTTCCTGTCCCAGCGGATCTGAGCAATGCCTTTCTGTGGTTGCCACAAGCACACGGTAAACAACGAAGAATCCTCTTCTCCCCAATTTCTCAGTCACTCAATATTCCTCTTTGCCATCTTTCCCCACAAATAAATAGTGACTCACTATATAAAATGTTGTTGTTCCTGGGGTTCCTGGGTGGCTCAGTCAGTTGAACATTCGACTTTGGTTCAGGTCATGATCTCATGGTTCCTGGGTTCAAGCCCCGTGTTGGGCTCTGTGCTAACAGTCGAGAGTCCGGAGCCTATTTCAGATTCTGTGTCTCCCTCTCTCTGTGCCTCTCCCTTGCTCAAGCTCTCTCTGTGTCAAAAATAAACAAACATTAAAATTTTTTTTTGAAAAAAAGTCAGTGTTTCTTAACATGTCTTGCAGATCTTTCCATATCCCTTCATGAGAGATAATTTATTCTGTTTACTTGTTGCGAATAACCTCATTGCGTGACATGCAAAAATGTACCTTTCCCCTTTTGATGAGTTTTTAGGTTGTTTTTCAATCTTCGGCTATTTTGAACAATACTAAATAAATTTAATTTTACTCATGTTTTCTTTTTTTGTACCTATGTGGATAAAGTCTAGAACCAGAATTCCCAGCTCACAAGTAATTTCTTTTAAAATCAAACATTTTACAGGCTCCTGAGTGGCTCAGTTGGCTAAGCATTGGACTCTCGAGTTCGCCTCAGGTCATAATCTCATGGTCATGAGATGGAGCTCCACATTGGGCTCCATGCTGGGTGTGAAGCTGCTTAAGATTCCCTCTCTCTCCCTCTCTCTCTCTCTCTCTCTCTGTCCCAGCCTCTATCCTGCCCTCCCCTCACATGCATACACACATGCATGAACATGCTCTCTCTCTCTCAAAAAGTTAACCGTCTTATTTGGAGATAATTGTCAATGCTCAGGTAGTTGTAAGAGATAATACAGAGATCCACCCAGTTTCCACTAATAGTAATAGCTTGCAAAACTATGGTAAAATATAGAAATTGGGATATGGACATTGATACAATGCAGCTATCTTATTCAGATTTCTCTAGCTATGCTCATTAGTGTGCATGTGAAAGCGTATGTGTGTTTTTGCATGCGGTGCGTATAGATCTGTGTAATTGTATTATAAGTATAGGTTTGTACACTCACCATCACAGTCAAGATAATAAATAGTTCTGTTATCATAAGGAAAGAAGCAACTTGATCTAGGAGTTACAGGTAAATAAATTAGATTGAAGCGACATATGTTAAAGAACATAATCAATCCAATTCTAACCAATGATCTATCTATAAGCAATTAAAGCAGTATTGTTTTCCTCAAAAATGTAAGAGACAAATTATAGTCCTCAAGACCCTTTGTGGTGAGATAGAAATATCACGCAAAAATATATACATATAAAAGAAAACTCTGAGGATTTATGCAATTTATGTTAGAGGTTATAAATTACACTAAGATTATACAGTACATTTACTATTATACAAATCATTTGTTTCTACTTTGTTTCTAGGACCTAGGGTATTCTGAAGAAAAACGCGTTCAAGTATTAAGATTTCACTGTTCAATATAGGTTTCTAGAGGCCCGTTTCTGGTATCTTTGAACTCATGTTGATTTCTAGTTATAATTTAACCTGGTCAAAGAAAGTTGAAGAAATGAAGCAAGAAAATAAGGGAAAAAAGGAAGAAAGTGAGGGTGGAAGGAAAGAAACAAGGAAGAAAAATTAAAAAAAAAAAAAAAAAACACAACCTCTCTTTTAGTTTTGAAATAAATAAAACCTTTTTTACCCCAATACTTCAAATGCTCTTGCACAGAGTTCACAGCTATTCTACTGGAGTTGACAATTGCTTTGCCTTTTTGGAAAAAGCACGGGGATTGTTAATTGAAAATTAATGGGTTGGGCATGCTCTTATTATTGGGAACTAAAATACTGTTATTTTCACTATTCCTTCTTAGGACCACATTTGATTATAGAAGTTTCATGAGAGTTCAGAGTGTGTTCTGTTCTCAGTTGAACTCTGTAAGGAAGCTAATTAATGAGAAGTATACTATCATTGGAGTATTTATGGTTATATTTATGATATGTCTGATAGCTGCTAGAAAAGAAAGCTTTACTTTTATAATTTCTTGTATGTTTCCTTTTTAAGCGTATTTTATTGATAGGAGCCAAGAACTATAAAACCAAACACATTTGATTATTCTGTAGTGTTTATGATACAATATATGGCTCAATAAATTCAACAAATGCAAAGTTGATGAGAAGGAGAAAATGTGTTTTTGATTATTTAATTTGGAAGGTAGAGATGTGGTCCATAAAATTCATACTAAACTCAAAAAATACATTAAATAATAAAATACATTAAATCTTCACTTTTTAGCTTTTTGTTTTGTTTTTTTGTTTTTTTTTTGTTTTTTTCATCCCAATCATTTACTTGTTGGCAGTAAGGGAAGGGAGGCAGTGAGAAGTTTACAAACCTCCCTTACAAATTCAGAAATCATTGAATACAGATTTCATTTTCCTATTAGATATGATAATAATCAAATGTGATTTTAAGACTCATCCTTACAAAAATCCTGCCGTGTTTGTGATTTTATTTTATGGATAAAATTTTTAGCAATTTTAATCCATGTATTCATCTATCCTTCCATCCCCCCTTCCTTCCTTCCTTCCTTTCTTCCTTCCTTCCTTCCTTCCTTCCGTCAGTCCGTCCGTCCATCCATCCATCATCCATCATCTCCTTAGGGCCATAAGAATATGAAGTAAATATGTAGCAAACAATTGAATCATAAGAAGCAAAAGAGATAAGTGAAGATTCAACTGTTAATATAAGGTCAATCATTGTACAATATAGTGTGAAGGATTTTGAAAACATTTTTGCAATGAATTGAGAAAATGACAAATTATAATTGTATCCCAATGTATTCCTGATTTGACTAGAAGGTTTTAAAATGACTAAAACTGTTACTAGCCGCTCTGTACTCAGCAGTCCTAGGTACTACAACGCGTTGAAGATGAAGGAATCGGTTTGTTTTACTAAATCATAGGACATCTCCGATGATGCAGTGTAGATTGGAGAAATGAGAAACTTTTCCTAGATGAGTATTGGACAGCTAGACTAGATATGGAGGGCTCCCTGCTCATAAATATAGGACAACAGGATGAGAAAATAGTAGATATTGAGAGGAGGTGTTTTTTGTTTTTTTTTTAAATTTTTTTTCAACGTTCATTTATTTTTGGGACAGAGAGAGACAGAGCATAAACGGGGGAGGGGCAGAGAGAGAGGGAGACACAGAATCGGAAACAGGCTCCAGGCTCTGAGCCATCAGCCCAGAGCCCGACGCGGGGCTCGAACTCACGGACCGCGAGATCGTGACCTGGCTGAAGTCGGACGCTTAACCGACTGCGCCACCCAGGCGCCCCGAGAGGAAGTGTTTAAAAGATGGTAGGGACATATTTCAATCTAGATTTATCACTTGTTAGTTATGGAAAAAGCCTTTAGGACCACCTTGCCTCCTGATTCCTATTTTATTTTTTATTATTTGATTGTTTCTCTGCTAAAATGTTAATTCACTGAGGGCAGTGACTGTATCTGTTCATCCTTGAATAGGTCTTAGTGTTCTGAAAGTAGTTATGAAATTTTTCTTCTGGGATATGTTATTCTAGGCTTGTTTGAAAGGCTTCAAATATACAAATTAAACCATGAGTCAAAGGGGAAAATTTTTTTTTTGCAGTTTACAGCTTGACAGTGTATAACTTTTCAGTGCATTGAGAGACAGTAAAATGTAGTGATGTAGCCTAAACTTTCTGTGTCGGAATCTCAATGACTATCCTTTAAACAACTTAATCTTTCCATGCTTCTATTTCCTCATGTGTAACCTGCCGATTTAAAATGTAAGCCAACGAGTTAAGTGCATTATCAAATGTTACACAGCAGAGAATTGCTTGTGTTGAATTGTTCTGTCACAGTCTAAGTTGGTACCACCATGTTTTAGGATATTTCACAAATTATACATAGTTAATCAGTTAACTGCTACTTAAGCTTCAGTTATATGGTGCTTCCACACCAAAATCTGGCAATCAGAATACTTCCATAAACCATGTAAAAAAATTAAAATTAAAATATAGCTATGTTGATTACTTTTGGTCTTGTATATCAAAAATTGATACAACCCAGTGACCACAGTGTTATTATACATCTCCAGCTATCAAACATTCCACAAAATTGCCAGAAACTGTCCCGTAGTGCAATGGATGGGGTATGATACTAAGGATTAAGAGTTTCACGAAGAGTAGAATCTTAAGGTCATTTGGGTTTTTGTTACTTAAATAATTCTTAATGTTGAGTCAGTCAAAATGTACATATTTTGTTCAGGCAAGAAAATCAGTAAACCTTCATGCAATGAGAAATTTTATTGACATCAGTGCACAACCTAAACTTCAGTGGAATTCCTTGTTCTTATCATTGGATTCTTATCAAAGAACCCCACTGATAAGAACAAGGGATTCCTTGTTCTTTTGTTCCTTTGTTCCCTTCATGAGGTTAAACAGGATTTATTGTGCTGGGTTATCAAAGCCTGTCTTCATAAAATGTATATACAGCTTGATGAGTCAACTGATGTTGATGATCTGTTAAGTTGCTAATATGCGTAGATTAAGTAAAGAAAAAAGTGATCACAGAACATTTATTGTGCTTTGAAAATATGTGATTACTATAAAAGGAATCAATGTGTTCAATCATATCTGAGACTTCTTCAGAAAGCCTAGATAAGCGAGACTGCGTTTGTTTGGCTAGAAAAAGCAATTAGGATTTTTTTGTGTGTCTGTGGGAAGAAAGAATCCTGTTCATAAAACGTACGTTGTACCTTCATGTACTTGCTGCTTAGATTTTGGCATTGAATTTATAGATTTTCTATGGTGCTATGCATGATAAATAACATCAAAGGTATATTCTGAACTTTTGTCTCCTTGGAGGTCTTATCAGAGAAACAGATACCAAGCAAAAGATCCTTTGACAAATAAATATGAGGTGGCTCTCCTGGCGTGAGATAGTTACTAATATTTTTTGAAAGGGGTAAAGATTATATCTCAGTTTAAGACCCTCACTCCCCCAACCCCAGAAAAAATAAAAAAAGAAAGCTGATCCTTCTGCTAACAAATATGGTAAATGCCTTTTTCTTTTCCATAAGGGAGGTCAATTAATATACACACATAAGTGGGAAGAACACATTAGAATACAATAGAAACTTTGATAAAGCATCCTGAAAACTGTATTTTAACTAAATTATGTTTTCTTGAAGGAACATTTGTTTTAGAAAATGAAAGAAGGACTGACCAGTGACTGATGTGACAGCATTGGATCCATTTCATTTTAACTTTGTCATTGATGGTGATTTGATATATGGGTCTTTGAACCTAAGTATGTTACTAACCCCCAAAATGCCTAAATACGTTAGCAACTTTCTCACCCCAGGAGAGCTACCTCACATTTATTTGGCAAAGGATCTTTTGCTTGCTCTCTGTTTTTCTGATAAAACTTCCACGGAGACAAAAGTTCAGAGTATACCTGTGATGTTATTTATCGTAATGGCACCATAGAAAATCTATGGGGCGCCTGGGTGGCGCAGTCGGTTAAGCGTCCGACTTCAGCCAGGTCACGATCTGGCGGTCCGTGAGTTCGAGCCCCGCGTCGGGCTCTGGGCTGATGGCTCAGAGCCTGGAGCCTGTTTCTGATTCTGTGTCTCCCTCTCTCTCTGCCCCTCCCCCGTCCATGCTCTGTCTCTCTCTGTCCCAAAAATAAATAAACGTTGAAAAAAAAATAAAAAAAAAAAAAAAGAAAATCTATAATATAAATTCACTGGCAAAGTCTAGGTTTAAGTTAATGAAACTTGAGTATTTGGTTTGTTCAATTAACTCTATAACTGGCAAAATAGCTTAATACAAAGGAATCTGGAGTGTTCTATTTTAGCGTGTGGATGTGCAAAATACTGTCCACAAAGGTATCCCAAAATATAGCATGCTCCACCCCAACTGTCCAAAAGACTGTCAAAACCGTCAAAAGTGTAGTATTTCTTTCTCCCACGATGTCAAGCATAATTGCTTCCTCACATTCAAAGAGCGAGTGCTATTTGCAGCTGAAACCCAGACTGTTCACGATAAGCTTGGCTCACCCAAGTCTTTGCCATTGCCACCACCCGCTTGATCTCACTCCTGATAAGGCACAGCTCCCTTCATTCTGTCCAAGAGCTCATCACACTACCACAGGACCACATCCCCAGGTAGGTCTGAGATGCTTGTTTCCATTCTCTCAGCTCTGGGCATTGAACATTTCCTTCTCAGGCTACCTTGGATCCTTTAGGCTCTAGGAAGGAATAGTCGCCCTAAACTACTAATTCTTTTGTCAGCTGCCTTTCACTGCCAAATCATCCCAGATTTCCTCCATCCCGATGTATTTGATTCAGCCACATGAACACTTTTTCAGGGAGAGAGTGTATCCTTTGGTAGGCTGCGGCTGAACTGTGACTGGGGGTCTGCAATTTCATGGACACAGTGAGGTCCTCCTTACATAAAGGGAGTTGAAGCAGCGTGAACTAAGGATTATTTCACTTTTTACCTCCATGGTGACTGACTGTTTCTTGTCCCTGTGTTGGGGTCCCCTGCTTCAACCGGATGAATGTTGATGATTTAGGAGGAGTGATTGGGTTTCTCATTCCTTCCTTTGCAAAAGATCTCTGGGCTCCTTAGACAAGTTCCTTGGACCCCTTGTCTTCAGAAAAATTTTAGAAATACCAGTCAATACTTTTGTTAAAAGAGGGAAAAAAAATCCGGCCTTATTGGAGAAGATATTATTTGTGTTTGACCTGGGAGAATTGTTACTAGTTATTATACATTAGTACCAAGAGTAGCAACTGCTTCAACAGGAGTGATAAAATATATTATGGCAATTCCCAAAGTGGTCCCTCATCTCTTGACTAATATTGAATAATGCAATAGTAGGAAAGCAGCTGAACCATCTAACTCTAAAAATGCTGAAGGCACATACCTTTTATGGATCATTTTATCATTACCTCAAAATTAAAATATATTCTAATTTTTCATTTCAAATTTATAATATCTTTTGAAAGCAGCATCAATGAGTTTTAAAGAGAGGCATGAGGAGGAATTTTGAAACAAATTGCTCTAAGAAACGTTAAGACTGGTTGGGCACAGATTAGGCCATTTGGGCCATACTTATGAAATGAACTAGAAAACAAATGTGATTTTTATTAACGCATGAGTGAACAGAATTTACAGATTAAGAAAATCTTATCAACATTGTTTGAAAAGGTTCTCCATCTATGAATTCTGTAGAAGGAAGATATTATACTCATATTAAAAAAAAATAATGCTAAAAGGTATTCAGTGTTTTTTAGAAGTACAGTCAATAGCTGAGGGGGGTGGGGAATGTGACAACTGAGTGGTTTGCAAGGTTCTTGCTGGATTATTTTAGACAGTGGAGGCTGCCATGACCCGTGCTCCCTTACGATCTTTATTAGGGCTTAGAACTCACGTATTATTATCCTTAAGGTAATGCTCCATCTGCTCCAGCAGTAGTGAGGCTGACTCACACATTCTGTTTCAACACCTTCTCAGTCCTTGTATGCAACTGAGATTTTCTCTGTAAGGCAAAATTACCTCTACCATACCATAACGGTTGAGGAAGATGACGTTCTTTTGCATCAAGGAGAAATGGATCACATATATAATATAGAGGACCCTGACTTAGGTAAGAAAATTTCTCCCTGTGAGAGAAAAAGACATGCGCAGAGAGAGCCAAATAAAACATGGACAGAAGGGGTTCGATGGTATTCAGAACCTTCACATTCTGCCTCACCTTTAACCTGCTGATCTTCACTCCAACTCAGACTCAGCAGTAATACAGCACACCTAAGAATTGTATACTAAGAATTTTTGCCCAGAAGAATTCAGAACAAAACTAACTCATGATACAATACTTACAACATACAAGCAAAATTAATTTTTTTTTTTAAATTTTTTTTTTCAACGTTTATTTATTTTTGGGACAGAGAGAGACAGAGCATGAACCGGGGAGGGGCAGAGAGAGAGGGAGACACAGAATCAGAAACAGGCTCCAGGCTCTGAGCCATCAGCCCAGAGCCTGACGCGGGGCTCGAACTCATGGACCGCGAGATCGTGACCTGGCTGAAGTCGGACGCTTAACCGACTGCGCCACCCAGGCGCCCCGAAGCAAAATTAATTTTAATGTCTATTTAACCGTCTGCTTACCAGAATCCCAAACCACTGTCGTTTGTGCGTGTGTTAATTTTACACGGAGTTTTAAGCAACACCAGCCTCAGTCGGTGAGTCGAAATGAACACAGTAGGTAGAAAATGTCTTTTTATACAAGCTGAACTATCCACTGGTTGTCTTTTATTTTAGCGGTGGCTTAGCATTATGTTTACCCTGTAATCAGAGTGTAACATTTGCTTAGTCCTCTGTGTCCACTAGCTTCATTAAAAACATGAAAATTTGCCACCAAAAAGAAAGACAATATTTTCATTTCAGTAAATTCAAAAGCCTTAAATATTAAAAACAGTTGCATCCCTGTCATAGGATTGTGAGCTCAAAATAGGAACACAGTTTCAGTTTGGTAAACCCTGATCGACTTATCTCTTATTATACATGGTCTTTCTCCTTAAAAGGCCTACCTTGTTTGATAACATTCTCACCAATTATAGAACTCCTTTGTACTAAGGCATTGTTTGCAGAAGGCCCCTGTTAAAATGCAAATATGCCATCTGGCAGCCCTTTACCTCATTAGCTCACACGATCACAGCAGCACATATTATGTATTATATTAGATATGGAAGAGACACTGAGCTGATGAACTCTAAGAGAAGACGGTTGGAAAAACCCCAAGCAGAGGGTGCTTTGGGATGGGGCCTAAGGGCGATAGAGCAGAAAGGGGAGAGTAAGATGCATGGTGGGGGGGAAGTGAAGACAGTGGTTCCAAGGTTGGCATTTCATCCAGGTCTTGGCTGTGATGGATCCACAGAGACCTAGAATGCCTGAGCTGGAAGAGAAATTTGAAACATGTAATCAAACACCTTTACCTTCCAGATGAGCAACTGGAGGTTGCGAATAGCTAAGTGACTCCTCTAAGTGCCCTTTGCTACATTCTCATCATTAGCTGTTGAAACCCAGAGGGCCAGCGCTTACTTACCGCCTTAGCATTTCACCATGTGTAAAACTGCATCATTGTTCACATGTAATTTCTCATGCATACTTGGTGGATTCTGCTTCATTCAACGACATCGAAATCCCTTAAATTATTCTTTTGTGTGTTCCCACAGCAGTCCATAGAGTTAGGGTTGCCCCTGCTCCAGTCATTGCTGCCCAAGGTTGATGGCCAGCAGAAGTAGAGTTTAGAGAAGAATTCAGAGAGTTAAGCTCCGAGGCAGCCATGTCCAGGAGGCTGTGTGTTAAAGCATTTAGCAACTGTTCTCCTGGGTTCCTGATCCGAGTCCCACACACTGACATACATGGAGTATAGTGTAGTGTCCTGTTCTGAGAAGCACCCGACACCCCACTTCTGTTTTAACCACTGCCCGTGTGACTGACTTGTCGAGATGGGATAAAAGATGGGTGCCGAAGTGATTCCTGAGGTACTTTGTAGGGTAGGAATGGGAGAGGCTTTACTTCTACAGGAGCATACCAAATATTTTCTCCTAATATTTAAGCAGATAGTATATTTGTAACTGAAGAAATGGTTGTGCTTTGGGTTTAAGACAGCAACAGATGAGATTTCTCAAGAAGTATCCAGTAAACCTCTGGGGTGCTGACATGCTTTATCATGGGGAAAAAAAAAATGTGGATTTCCTTCAAAAGCTCAGTTTTCAAAGTTTGAAATCTCTTTCATCGCCCATACTCATTTTAAACATAAACACTTTTTTCTTGATTTTAAAACTGACATACTCAGTCTATAAAAGATATGGAAGCTAGGAGAAATAATAAGAAGCCTGTAACAGTTTCCTACACCACGATTCTGTCATCTAGAAATAAACTCTGTAAACCTCACATTCTGTCACCACACAGGGTTATTGGTTGTGAATTCAGCAGATTCACCATCACTCCTGAGGTCTCCTCACCTAAGGTGAGAACTAAGTTTCCCCCAATTCCCTTCTCTCTGTGAATCCAGGTTAGGGTTTTTTTAAGTGAGAAGGCAAGAGATTTGAACAGCTGTAGAAAGGGAGACTGTTCTTGTTTGGAGGAAGTGGCAGAGAGACTCAGCAGCACACATGAGATTGAAAATGGCTCTCCCAAAGGGCACTGAAGACCTACACACTTGGCTGCTGTTGACTGAAATAATGGGCCAGAGATTTTCTGAGCTTATTGAGCATTGCTGAAGTGAAACTCTTCACACCTGGAATGCATAGAGTGCCTTCTGTTTCCCTGACTGAACTCTGACCTGCATGGTTTTTAGTTCTAAAATTTTCACAAATACATTTAAATCGTATTTCATTTTTTTATTATTAAAAATATTTTTAATTTTTATTTATTTTTGAGAGATAGAGACACATAGTGTGATCAGGGGAGGAGCAGAGAAAGAGGGAGACACAGAATCTGAAGCAGGTTCCAGGCTCCGAGCTGTCAGCGCAGAGCCCAATGTGGGACTCGAACCCACTAGCTATGAGATCATGACCTGAGCTGAAATCAGATGCCCAACCGACTGAGCCACCCAGGCGCCCCTCATTTTTAATGTTATATTAAATGTAATCTACCATTAAATAATTTAATGTCCTATAATATTTAATCATTTTGGGATCTTTTAATTATTCTCTGATATTTGGCATATAAGATTATTCTATTATCAGCAGTATAAAAAATGCTGATATTTGCAAAAGCAACTACAAATTTTTCCATGGATCTGATTATTTCCTTAACAAGTATCTAGAAATAAATATACTGAAGCAAAGAGTAGAACCACTCATTAAGGCATTTGATATATATATTGTTGGGTTTTTTTTTTGTTTGTTTGTTTGGGAAGATTGTACAGATTAAGCAATATTTCACTGGCTTTCATTATTCTGCATCATTAATATTAAAAGTATGCTCATTCTTGTCATACCACGTATTCTGTCTGATAGGTATTTTAGGAAACATAGCCAGCTACCCCTTGTGCTTTGTGCAAAGTAGATGTTCAGTGGATGTCTGTTGACAAAATGATAATAGGAAACTTGGCAGGGTCTTTCTAGAAATAAGAATTGGTTTTAAAACTGATATAACATTTAGTTTGCACCCAGGAGTTCCAAAAGGCAACCAAAAATATCTTTTTTTTTTTTTGGATGGAGAACTGAAAACTCCCATTGAATGTCTCCGATCAGTAGCAGACTGCTGAGTGACTCTCTAATTATCAAGGCAATTGGCAAGAATTTCAAGAAAAGCAGCCTGTTCTTTGGGATTTTAAATGGAGAATACAGCATAGAGTGCCAGATGCAGCTGGTAGCCAGTGAGGCATTAATGGCATGCCATCTTTCATAGATTATATTAAGATATAAGCCCAGTGTAAGTACCATCTCTAGATTTGAAGTGAAATGTTCAGTCTTTGAATTCTTTAGTAGTGTAAGACCTTGAGCAACAGTCTGGGCATTCTAAAGAAAAAAACCATCATGATTACTCCTGTAGCTCTGGTCCATTGATTGACAGTGTTGAAAAGATCAATATCATGCGAATATTCAACATTCATTGTGGTGATTCAAAAGTTTAAAATTAAAGTAGAAATAGAGAGCAGCCATAAGCCGAGAAAGAAAAAGAGCCAATTGAGAAAATTTGGTTGGCATTCAGTAACCAGGAACAGTCTCTTGGAGCTTTGAACAAGTTGAATGCAGAATCACACATAGTTGAAGGACATATAACTAGAAGCTGTAAATTTCTGGGTTGTAAAGTTCCTGTCACTTATTTGAAACACTTTTACACAAAATACTTAAGACATCACGTAGGTATTGCAAAACAAAACATTATATATAAAATAAGAAAATACTAGAGTAGATTTTAATTAAATGTATGCCATGTAAAGTTATATTTTGGTAACTTTGTGTCTCATATCCATTACTTCTTCCTGCTTCTCCTTTGATGCTGATCTCATCATACACCGTATTCTGTATCAGACTCATTGAATTTTGCAAAGCCGTCTTCTTGGTCAAAGTGTTCACATTTTCCTGAACAAAACAGCCATAAATTGTAACTCATAGCCTCTCTCCCTCATTTGGTAGATGGGGGCCTATGACACAATGGAAACATAAGGCAATATCTTGTGTTTTTGACATAATTTCTGCCAAAGTTCTCTTACCTTTTCACTTTCTCTCCATGCACAGAGAGTCAGATAAATATGGATGAATCATTTAAATATTTCTCAGTCCAGTTTCTTTTCCAGCTTATGTTGTTCTTTTTTGTTTTTGCTTTTGTTTTTTTGAAGAAAAAGAAGAACGAAAAAGACTATTCATTCTTGAGACCATTTAGCTTTGGTTTAATTTTCATTTCAGACTATCTTTGTTGAGTTTTCTGTTAAATGAATTCAAATTCCTCACCCAATAATCATTTTTTCCTCAGCACCATCTGATTTTCAGACTTCTTTCTAAGAGAAGTTTGAATTTATCTTAGCCAAATAAATCCTTAGAATTTCCTTGTAAGATAAATAGATCTCATTTAGAGCAATAATTTAAAATCAGATTTCAAAAAATACACAGAACTATCCCATCACCCCAGAACGTCTACGTAATCTGCTGGGCCTGGTGCAAAATGACAATGTTGGACCTCTTGCTAAACAACTACTAAGACAGCAGACAGCAGTAGAAGCACACTGTTAAGCCAAGCTGTGCCTTTCTAAGTGAGAGGTCCTACGGGACTGCAGAGTTTGCATACCGGGAAGCTGGCCTTTCCATTATCTATAAAAGAACTATTAAAACGGAAAATAAAGTTAGAGCCTTCAAATGTGAAGGAGGTGATAGGCAAATTTTCAGAGGAAATTGAAGCCAGCATTTGGTTCCCTGTTCTGTTCAGGAAAATAGTCTGTGTTCGATAGATAATAAGCCAGAAATTAAAGTGTGTTCTACAGGTTTGCCATTACACATTTTTGGGCACTGTAGAACAGGGTTTCTCAACCATGTCAGTGTTGACATTTGGACTAGATGATTCTTTGTTGTGGAGATTGTCCTGGGCATTACAGGATGTTTAGCAGCATCCCTGTTCTCTATGCAGAAGTACCTGTCCCCCTGCCCCCCCACCCCCCCCCAAACCAAAGTTGTGTTGATCAAAAACAACACTGCCAGGTATTCCCTGGGGAGCAAATCACTGAACCACTGTTTAAGATACTACTTCATTTTTGGACTTTACTGTTGACAAAGAGTCTCGTTTTAAACAAACTTTAGTCAGACTTCCCTGAGTCCTCCTTCTGGCTAGATCTCACCCTGAGCTCTGTCCTTGGCCCCTTTAGTCCAGTTTCAGCAAGAATTCTGCTGGCTCAGTTGAGTGAAAATTCTCTACCCTTGATATGTGATGGAATTCTTCACCTTTCACCCTTGGTATCTAATGTACTCTTGATATCTGTGTAATTATTGTTTTAACATATTCTTTTAGCTTGATTTATCTCATCTTGTTTGATGTACTATATTTAGATATTATACCTTTGCTTACTTTATTTCTTATTCTCCACCTTAATATCTTATCATCCTGGTCTACCTTCAGCAAAAATCCTGGAGAGTTGGGTTAGCCAGAATCTCTCTTACCCCTCATGTTTCCTCTCAGTAACTTTCCATCCACTGATTCCCACCCTGTTCCTGGACTTTAGATCTACACTTGTCCTTATTGTATTCAGAATTAAGCTCTCTCCACTACTGCAAAATCCCTTTGCAGTAGTCCTCTGAATAAAGTCTGCCTTACTGTTCTTTAATGAGTGACTTGAATAATTTTTTTTTAACACTTTTCAAGGGAACCTCTGGGGGTGTTTGTTAAAAATTCAAATTCTCCAAGGTTCATCTTGAGAGATTCTGATAGTACAGGTCTTGAGGGGGCCCCACAAATGTGCGATTAAGAAGGCTACCAGGTAACTCTGATATAGGCAATCTAACTTTACACTTAGAAAAATACCGATGTGTAGATGAGTAAGTGCAAATAGAGCTCTACCATCAGATGAATAGAGTTTAATGATGGTTAGATGCTATTGTCATATTTACTTAGGACAGCACACACACATATGGCCTCTAGATTAATGTTCAAGTCTCCAATTCAATTTGCTTTTGTAGACACAGACACAATCTGCTTTGCAATTAGGTAAGCACCCATCTGGCAGAGAGAAAATTTGGAGGCTGTAAAATAAAACAGGTAAAGATTTTTCTCTGTCAGCAAGGCTGCCTGAAATAATGATCAGCTAATGAAAGTACTATAGGACTGAGCATTTGTGATTCTTTCGGGGTGAATTGGAATAGATGGCCCCATTGAAACAATACCTGATGTCAGATTATTAATGCTACCCCCCTTTCTTTCTGACTAAGCTGAATTATTTAAATATTTTTTTTAACATAAGCAAGGTCAAATATTTGAAGGAAAGCTCAAGAAATTCACCCAATGACATACTTTTCAGAACTAAGATTTTAGAAACTAATTCCTATAGGATTGACAGAATTTTAAAACTTGCTTCCAGATGTTTTGGATTTCATGCTATGGCATATTCAGAAGACTAATGGAGAACAACAACAACAAAAAAGGGAATCCCTTTCTTTTTGTATATCCTCTCTACTTTTTCTGTGAATCTACAAGTCTCCCTCAAGTATATTTCTGCCTCAGGGACTCTGTCCTCAGGTTCTGCCTTCTGAGTCTGCTATTTTGCTGTCCTCATTTAGGAAGACAGAGATAAAATCTGATTAGTTTCAATTAATGAATAAATTAAATCTCAAAAAATTTAGTATTAACTTTAGTTTCTTTCCTAATTGCTGTAAATCTCAAAAAATTTAGTATTAACTTTAGTTTCTTTCCTAATGGCCACCACTGACCAGTCTATCACGTTTAGTCTCCTATTTATCTATGGCTTCAAAGAACCCAAGTGAAACAAAGTCTCTAATAAGCTTGTATTCTCCCCTCCCCATCACGTGAGAGGCAGGAATGTTTGAACCAGATGGTTCCAGCTTTCCTTTTAAATAGCCTTCCTAACAGAGATGGACCCTATATGAAACTGGAGATCAATCAACTGACCAAGTAAATCAGGTATGCAGAATATTGTTATTTTCATTGTATAAAAGTACAGATTTGCAGCTTTAGAAAATGTTTTCTTTTGAAAAAAAAATCTATTTGGTTCTCAAAATTAGCAATTTCTTTAGCACATAAATCAATGTCAAATGGTTTTCATTATGTTTCATTGGTTTCTTTCAAGACATCTGCATATTCAACAAGGCTCATTTTCGTGGATTCCATGAATGTTACCCATTGAACAAAGTACTACCAGCAAAAGATATATAAATATATAATTATAAATAATTTATAACACGTAAGATTACAAAATATGGGCATAAGGAGGTCTAAATTCAGTACAAAATATTTGTCATTTCCTACATTTTTTAATATGCTGAAAAGCCAATAATTGTGAATTCAATCCTTTTTAAAACCCCCTCTAAATATGAGTCTTAATCAGAATCCAAATATCTCAGTGAAGACATAGAATTTCTAATATACATACCATTCAGAATGGATAAAAGTATACAGGGAAATCTTTGAATATGTATGTGCACAAACAAGGATTTTATGAACATGCATTTCAACTTTCCATACTTAACTGCAACAGTAAAGAATTGAAAGTCATACTCAAAGTGAAAAAAATTGTAGATTTGGGGGCATTGCAGACTGTCTTGGTACAGATAAATTCTTCAAAACACACTTCACATGGCTTCAGGTAGAACTCAATACTTGGGCTTACTTGAAAATTTCTGGATCATTGGGGCGCCTGGGTGGCGCAGTCGGTTAAGCGTCCGACTTCAGCCAGGTCACGACCTCGCGGTCCATGAGTTCGAGCCCCACGTCGGGCTCTGGGCTGATGGCTCAGAGCCTGGAGCCTGTTTCCGATTCTGTGTCTCCCTCTCTCTCTGCCCTTCCCCCGTTCATGCTCTGTCTCTCTCTGTCCCAAAAATAAATAAACGTTGAAAAAAAAAATTAAAAAAAAAAATTTCTGGATCATAAAGAAAAAGAATGCTAACAACTTGAAAAAGGATTTGTACCTAGTTTGCGTTTGATATAGGGCCTAGTCTGACCACTAAGATGGATGTCTTCCTGTGTAAGGTTCCTAGACTTCAGACAATGAAGGAATTCAGGTCAGAGAGACAATACTTTATATGAACTGCCACCTTTCCCACTCTTACAGATTGGGTAAATGGTTCTCATAGATCCTCAATGACCCTGGATATTATGAACCCAGTTCTCTGGCTTCTTAAAGGTGTAGCATTAAGGGCATTTTCTTTTGCAGATACAGATTCTTGTCTTTTGAAGGCTTTTTACCAGATCACCCCACTGTAGAGCTTTTCTTAGGCTGTGTGGCCCATATTTCTTCTTTTCTTTCTTTTTTAAAAAAACTTTTTAATGTTTATTTATTTTTGAGAGAGAGAGAGACAGAGTGACAGAGTATAGGCAGCAGAGGAGCAGAGAAATAGAGGGAGACACAGAATCCAAAGCAGGCTCCAGGTTCCAAGCCATCGGCACAGAGACTGATGCAGGGCTCAAACTCACGAATCATGAGACTGTGACCTAAGTCAAAGTTGAATGCTTAAACAACTGAGCCACCCAGGTACCCCACTTATTTTTCAATTAATTTTTAACTCTTCTATCTTACACCATGCTATATTCTGAGAGATCTTAATGGATAGATACCTATTTTATATGACTAATATTTTGTAAGGTTTCATTCGCCTATCACTTTCACATTAATGAATTTCTTTCGTAGATGTCTTATTTATTTATTTTTTTCCCTCACAGTAACTCTGTGAGTTAGATAAGGCACTTATTATTACTTTCATTCCACAGAGGTAAATTTTATCTTGGAGCTATTGTCACTTCCTTGAGAACATACACAGAGTAAATGACAGAGAATGGATTTAGCCTAAGTCTGTGGATTCCCAATTCAGTACTCTTCTCATCACTCTAAGCTGCCACTGTGTGCCATTTGTACCTCAGGGACACAGAAAAAGTGATCACAGCTGAGAGAATAGCCTGTGTGATTAATAAGGAACTTCACAATTACTCACAAGAGGGAGAAAGAGTGCAAGTTAAGGCTCTTAAATGAGGCAATCAAATGGTTAATTTTGTAGTAGAATGCCTTCCTATGACTTTTATTTTAAACCCTATTCAATATCCAATCTGAATAAGTGCAAATCTGTTATTTATTCTGGAATTAGCCTTCTCTCTAAGTTTCTCATTAGAATTAAGAAGAGTGATATTGGCTGAAGTTGCCCAGAAATAGGGTTTGATTTTGATTTTAGTATCAGGCTCGAAAAGGGGCAAAATAAACGATAATGGTACTGACCTTCATGAAATTATATTGCAGTCAGTATTCTGATTTGTTACCGTGGCCTTAAGAAACTAAGATAAATTCTGGGGCTAAGAAGTGAAGTCCTGGTGTAACAAATACCTACAAATGTGGAAGTGGCCTTCGAATTGCTAATGGGTGGAGGCTGAAAGACTTTTGAGAAGCAGGAGCTAAGAAGTCTACATTGACTTTAACAGATTGTGCATAGAAATATGAATGCTGATCACTCTGCCAGTGAGGGCTCAGGAGGAAGGGAGGAGTATGGTAAAGAAAGCCTATGTTACCTAAGATAGTACACACGTTATTATCATAATGTTAGAGAAATATCAATGTTAAAGACACTTTTGGTGAGCGATCAGAAGGAAACAAGAAACTAGAGGAAAGGTGATTATTGTTATATAGTGGCAGAAAACTTACCTGAATTGTGTCCTACCATTTGTAGAAGTCAGACCTTATAAGTGATGAACTTAGGTATTGAGCTGTGATGTACAGGCAAAATGATGAAGGTTCATACTGGTTTCTTGTTGATTACAGTAAGTACAAGAGTAAAGAGGTACATTAAATGAATATTAGTAAACAAAAATAAACTAGGGCTTGATGAATTAGAATAGTCTCAGTCTGTCCAAATCACAGAAGACACTAAAATTAAGGAGATGCATGGTTAGGATAGCCTGCTTGGAAAAGATAGTCAAGAATGTTAGACAACTGTTGGCTAGTGCCTCTAAAGAATCAAAAGTTCAGATATAACCTCAGAGGATTGTTTGAAGAGAATAGACATGTGACTTATGGATCCACACAACTATCTCAGCAGAAGCCAAGAATAGAGGTATGATTTTCTAGGTAATATCTTTTTGATTAGTGTAAATTATCATTTACATTTACTAATTCAATGCCTGACATGCCTGTATATTTTTCTGCGTATTTTGCCTATAAATTCTGTGAGAATCAATTTTTAATACAAATGTTTTATTTTAGAATAGTTTTAGGTTTATAGAAAATTTTCAAAGATAGTACAGAGAATTCCCATAGAGTCAACATCTAACTTCCTTCGGTGTTAATATTCTGTATTACTATGGCACTTTGTTAGAATTAATGAACAACAAAGATTCGTTATTATTAACAAAAGTCCACTCATCCTTTATCCATATTTCCTTAGTTATTACCTAATGCATTTTTCCTGTCCCAACATCTCATGCAGGATTCCACATTACAATATAGTCATCAAGTCTTAGACTCCTCCAAATTGGCCATTGCTCATACTTTTCTTTATTAATGGCCCTCATAGCTTTGAGGATCTCTGGTCAGATATTCTGTAAAACGTTCCTTAGTAGCGCTTTTGCTTACGTTTTGATCATGATTAGACTGTGATGATTACTTTTTAGGAAAACCATAGAGATACAGTGTTCTTTTCATCACATCATATGAAGGGTCCACGTTGTTAAGACCATTTATCTCTGTTGATGTTGACATTGACCATGGCGCTAAAGTAGTGATTATCAGACTTCTCCACCGTAAACTTGCTCTTTTTGTCCATACTTTTTAATGGACTTTTTGCCCATAATCTGTTTCCATACTGTGCTTATTGGAAGGAAGTCACCATGCCCAGTGCAGACTTACAGAGTGGTGACTGAAAGAGATATTTGTCTCTCTTATTTTTTATTGTTAAATTTAAATTTATTTATATCAGTATGAACTCACGGACATTTATTTTCTATTTTAGATCATACCCCAGTGCTTCTTTTCTTAATTGTCCATATTTGGCCATTGAGTATACTTTTAGTTGTCTCCTATGTTTCTTCTGCATAGCTTTATCACTGTGGTATACTTCCTTGAGTACTTTCTTACTTTCTGGCAGTATGCATATTTCAGGCTCATCTTAGGTATTTTCTAGAATCAACCACTTCTCCAAGAAGCCCTGATTTTTTTTTTAATTAGGGAATATGTTAGAAACCAAGACCAGCATTCTAGGTATGCTTATTGCTACCAATGTGTCATTGCTTTTGGGTCCTCTCAGCTGCGTATATTGTGTATACTAACTCATGTATATGCATATATTAGTTTGCTAAGACTGCCATTACAAAGTACAACTCACTGGGTGGTTGAAACAAATTTTTATGTTTTTATTTTTATTTTTTTTTTAAAGTCCTGAAGGCTACAAGTCCAAGATTAAGATGTTGTCAAGGCTCATCTCTCCTGAGGCCTCTATTTTTGGCTTGTCCACTGCCATCATCTTCCTTTGTCTTCACGTGGTCTTTTGTCTCCCCAAATCTCTGTGTTCCGATCTTCTCTTCTTATAAAAACTCTGTTCATATTGGATTAGGGACTACTTTAATGATGCTATTTAACCTAAATACCCCCTTAAAGGCCCTGTCTCCAAATACATTGTGAGTTGATGGAGGTTGGGACTTGGACACATGAATTTGGGAGGACAGAATTCAGCCCAGAATTATACACATACCTATACAGATTTCCATATGTATCCAGATGCTTCTATATTAACACAAATATAATTTTATACTGATGCCTCCAACTGTAGTGTGGATCATTCTATTGTTTTCTCTATTGTCTGTAAACTTATACTGCAACAAGGAGAAATCTGGCTCCTGCTCTCCACCATCTATATTCCTATCTGTTTTAATTCCAGTTTACATTTATAGTAGTTTTAGAACTATTGACTGATATTCCTGTAAGAAATAACTTTGGGGGTACATAGGTGGCTCAGTCGGTTAAGCGCCAATTTTGGCTCAGGTCATGATGTTGTGGTTGGTGGGTTGGTTCATGAGTTCGAGCCCCATTGGGTTCTATGGTGACAGCTCAGAACCTGGAGCCTGCTTTGGATTCTGTGTCTCCCTCTTTCTCTGCTCCTTCCCCACTCGTGCTCAGTCTCTCAAAAATAAACAAACATTAAAAAAAATTACAAAAAGAAATAACTTTGGCAACTGTACTACAGTGTTGATGTACAGTTAAACATGCTTTTCATCTTATAAAAATCCATTCATTTACAAAGTTTCCATAAGGCTATATCATTTTAACCTTGAATCCCTCAGCCCCCTAGATGCTTATTTTAAAAATATATACAATAAGACTAACTTATTTTGCTGTAAAATCTATGGATATTGACAAGCCATAGTGTCATGTATTTACCATTACAATGCAATGTAGAGTAGTTTTACTACCCTAAAAAATCTCCTGTGTTTCACCTATTTACTTTTTAAAAAATGTTTTATTTATTTTTGAGAGAATACAAGTGGGGGAAGGGCAGAGAGAGAAAGAGTGACAGAGGATCCAAAAAGGATCTATGTGCTGACAGCAGAGAGCCTGATGCCGGCCTTAAACTCATTAACTATGAGATCATGACCTGAGCTGAACTTATCACTCAACCCACTCAGCTACCCAGGACCCCTCACCTATTCACTTCTTTATTCTTTCCCAATCCCTAGCAACCACCCAACTGTTTACAGTCTCTACTGTTTTGTCTTTTTCAAATTGTCAAATGGAATTGTACAGAATGTAGCCTTTTTAGACTGCTATCTTTTACTCAGCAAAATAAATAAGATTCATTTTTAGCTGAATAGTATTTCACTGTATGGTTGTGCCACAGTCAGTTTATAAATTCAGCTGTTGATTGACATCTTGGTTGCTTCCGATTTTGGAGATTATTTTTTTTTAAGTTTATTTATTTTTGAGGAAGAGAGCGAGCATGCATGTAAGTGGTCGAGAGGCAGAGAGAGAAGGAGAGAATCTCAAGCAGGCCCTGCACTGCCATCATGGAGCCCAACATGTGGCTCAAACTCATGAACCGTGAAGCCATGACCTGAGCCCAAACCAAGAGTCCAGCACTTAATAGGCCGATTTTTTTTTTTTAATGGACTTGAATTTTCAGCTTAATGGACTTCACTTAGTGTGGAGTTGTGCTACTTGCTAAGTATGTCCATTCCAATTATGCATTCTGAAACTGGAGAAATAACCACAAAATGGGTTTGGAAATCCACTGGACCCACTGTGAGATGGACCGAGGCTAAAATTCCATTGACCACCTGACTTCCAGAAGTTCCTACTCTTTCTGATAAACTATAGTTCCATTTTGGGTGTATGGGAATTAATATCAATTGAGATTCAGTATCCAATAGTTCTTGAAAAATTTTACAATTTCCTTTTGTCAAATGCACAATCACCCTGGGAAAAGCTGTAGGTCCCTATGGGAAAGACTGAGAGAAAAATTAAAAGAATAAAATTTTGGTTGAGTAATGCGATCCTTCTCAAGAGTACCCAACCTGTCCTTCATTCAGGGATTTGTAGGTCTGTAAATTGATTCGTCTTGGAATTGATTTAGAGGACACACATTAGTCTGTGTGAAATAATAAGAAATATATATAAAATATATCATTAAAATATAATATATATATATGTAAAATAATCTGCCCTGAGTTCCTGACATAGAGTTCCTAGGACTCCTAATTCCTGAGTGATAGGAGAATCTGACAGAGATCTTAAAACCCTTGGAATTTCCTGGGAGATATCTTAAAGATACGTTGTTCCATCTGGCCCCTCCTGCAATTAAGAAAGAGACACAACACCTAGTGAGCCTCATCAGTGTTTGAAATTAACATACTGCTCATCTGGACATGTTTGCTCTGGTCCATTTACTGAATGACTCAAAAAGCTTCTAGTTTGAGTGGGATTTAGAACAAGAGAAGGCTCCATGATAGGTCTAGGTCTAGGCTGCTGTGCAAGCTGTGGTGCCACTTGGGCTCCATGATCCAGCATATCCAAAGTTGTTTGAAATACCAGTAGAAGTTAAGAAGGCCATTTTGAGCCATTGGCAGGTCTCCATGGATGAATTGCAGTATAGATCCTTAGGATTTTGGAGGAAAGTTCTCCCATCCTCTACAGATAACTGTTTTCCTCTTGAGAAACAGCTTTTGGTCTGCCATTGGGCCTTAGTAGAGACTGAACACTTAACTGTGGTCCACCAAGTTGTCATTGACCGAAGCTGCCCATCATGAACTAGATGTCATCTGACCCACGAAGCCATAAAGTTGGGTGTGTAGAGCATCAGTCCACCATCAGATGGAATCGGTATGTGCACCATCTGGTGAAGTAGACCCTTAAGGCACAAGTAAATTACCCGAAGAAATAGCTCAAATGTTCATGGTCCCTCATCCTGCCACACTGCCTTTTTTCTCCTATCCTGTACCTGTGACTTCATGGGAAGTTCCCTATGATTTGTTGACAGAGGAAGAAAAGACTTAGGATGGGTCTACATGAGCAGGCACTACTCAAAAATAGACAGCTACAACACTACAGCCCCTTTCTGAATATGTGCATAACTCATACCCACAAAGCAGTAACAATTTGGTATATTCATTATTGTATAATCTGTATTATCAATGGATAGAGGACTTATATATTTGAACTAGGTGTAAACAAAATCCAAATATTTCTAACAATTTTTCATATAGGATGCCTGAAAGTGTTTCCACGGTTAATGCCTCACTCCATAAATCCAAACCCTGTTTTTCCTCAACAACCTCCACACTTTATGGAGACGTTGGCATATACTCATGTTAGTCCTGGCCTGGACATATTTTTAATATTTCTGGGTGAGTCATAATAGTGAGTAAGTACTAATATTCTTGGAAACCATTCTTTCATCAGGGCTGCTAGCAGTAACATCATTATACATGAAGGTGACTGCCCATCACATAAAAATATTCCACTAAATATTTCTGTAACTCGACTTTCCCTTATCCAGGTCTTAAAAATGCCCATGATTATTTTCAAACCCACTAAATAAAAAAAAGATACATGCAGGCTGAAGTGAAAATGACTAGTAGCTTTAACCAATGGTGGTTAAAGTATTTTATTTTTTTCACCCATTTATCATCTATCTAATCTATCTGTCTATCTATATGACAATGAGAATATGCTTCTAGGTTTTTTCCTAAGACTTTGGAATGGACTTTTGGAAGGTGAAGAGCTCTGAATATTCATCTCCATTAGCTTTATGGTACATCTACCTCTGATTCATAGAAGATGTGAGTTACATATTTAAGGATGAAATGAGTTGGCCAGAACTAATAGGGGAAAATATTCTAAGCAATGTGTATAGCAGGTACCAACCCTCTTTGGAGATACTTGAGAGAAGTTCATACATGGGAAAATGTGAATATCTCTGCGTAAAAAATAGAAGAAAATTTTAGAACAGAGAAGATGTCAAATCATAATTTTTAAGCAATTAAAAATAAAATTATTCTTCTGTTATCTATGTATCTACCTATTTGTCTATATCTAGCATCTATCTATCATCCACCTATAATCCATCCAATATGGGGATAAGATTGCGAAGTTATATATAGAACTGGTGAATACTCTATAAAGCAATAAAAACATAATATTTGCTTACAAAACGAATAATTTTCTCTGTGGAAAAAAATTAGTGGCAAGTTAGTGATTTTCTAAAAGTTGCCATTATTTTTGCAGAGTCTAGACCTTAAGTAATAAAACTGGAATTTGCAAGAAACAAAATTCCAGAGCCTGTAACACCAGAAAACCCATGAGGTGGGTTTGATAGAAAATGCTTTGTTATATCACTCAAAAGGCAGGAAATAACTTTTCTATCTTATATTCAAGTTTTGGATGTTTTTTTTCTCAAGGAGTAAGCTAGGACACTCTTAAATTGTGAAGTAGTCTTGTTTTATGTCCAGGACAAAAAGGAATCTTTGGGACCTTCTAATCAAATTACTGTTATTTACAAATCTAAAACTGCTTTGGTAGTAGGAGAAAGGATAAGCTGTACCAAAATATTCTGGTGATTGAACTGTTAAGCATTATTTTCAAATCACATTTGGGATAGATAGGTGATGGTGGTATTTTAGGATATTGTCATAGAGCAGAATTAAACTGAATTGGTATAAACTGAGCCTGAGCCTCTCAACCAACTGACCAAAACTAATTTAACTGCTGATAATCACTGGGTTTTTCTCTGTACAAAAATTTTCTGCTCAAAAAGGATTTATGAGATTTTTTCCTTTTTATTGCAAAATTCATCAAGTTTCTACTATAATTCACTGAAATCTCTAGTTATATGAGAAATGAATTTTGTAGACATTCTAACAGTTTTCTGAAGATTTATGTTATATAAGTTTGATACTTTCCTGTAAGCTTATATAATTGATTTTCCTTTCTTTTGAAATGTAAAATTGTTTAAGTAGTCATTAGGGATAATGCTATTATAGACTCATTTATAAATGTTACTTATTTTTTTTTTCTTTTTGACTCCTCACCAATGGCAATGCATCAAAATGATAAAATGTTATTGTGCTTTTTTGAAAACCAAAGTTTGAAAGAAGAATAATTTTAAAATTAAAAAAAAATAAAATGATTCAGAATTTCTGTTAACATTAGAAGATTCTAGGTTTGCCGTGGCTTTTTTCTACAGCAATGAAAAATGTGTGGTTCATATGGGAAGTCAATCCACTCTTTCAAACTGGATTTCTCCTCTTGACGATTAATCAACAGAGTATTCCCGAAATATCACTTAACTCATCTCCTGATGTGCTGCATGAATCATAGATCCGGAAAGGAAGAGTCAGCTCACTTCACTAATGGGATCAAATGACTAAAATGGTAGTGCAACCCCAAGATTGCGTCTAATTGAATTTAGAATTTGTTATGCTCAGTCTAGAACAGGGTTTTCCAAATATCAGTACGTGAGTTATCATTTGCCATTATCTTTCTCTCCATGGAGAGAACTGTTAAATATGCTCTTCTTCTACTCACTCCTACCCCAATATTTCTGGGCTTTGTTTGAATTTAATTTTTGGATAATGATAATCTTCTAGTGATAGGCAATATCAAGCCCTGCGTATGATATAATCCTGGTGAGTAAGAGGCAACACAGGTGGATCAGTGCATTTTATTTTTGCCGATGTTCAACTGTACAATGTCATAGTTGTAAGCAACCAAAAATTAGACCTACCTGCCAGATGCTATTCTGGGTAAGCTGCTTTCAGGGAAAATAACAAGATTTTGCTCTCTGGGTCAAAGCTAACATATCAAATAATGACTATAGTTATCCACTAGAATTGAGTGGCATTTATTTCAAGAGACGTTTTGGCAATATAAATTTGTTGCATGATCTGTAAAGAGTGGAAATATATGGAGACAATATAGAAAATAGCATACCAGTTTTAGACACCTAATTCATGATTTCCTATGTGGTTTTACCATGCTGATAAAACTGACTTCTTTTCCTGGTGCTTGTCAAGTTGTTTATTGACACATGCCAGTTAATCAAAAATAAATGGTAAAAAAGTAGGAAAGAGAGATCATTTGATTTTGGTATGTGCTAATGATTTCAACTCCCATTTAGCCAAATATTTTATGTTTGTAAAATAACACAAGTACTTCCTTCTTTGTCTTTCTGAACATACACTCACACATACATGCACACATATGCACACACTCATTTACTTGCTACTTGAGAATATAATCTAATTGATATAATGGAAAATATTTTTTCTTAATGTTTGTAACACTTTCAACCTCTAGATATAATGACATTTCAAACTCTTTGGGGAGAGGAAAATATTCAATTAGGAGACTCTTGTAAATACTCAACTTGAAAGATGCAGACTTAATGGAATTTGTTTATGTGCTTTCTCCTTCCTTGCCACCAATGTATCTCACTAGAATGAAAAGCGATATATTAAATGAAATTACTGGATCCATTTCCTAAATATGACTATACAGAATTGCAAATCCCATAGTACTGAAAAAGTCATTGCACTATTGCTTGTTTCTAAGCCATTTCTCAGAGTTATAAATTATGTAGAGCTTTGATAAAGTGTTGCATGATATCATGATAATACTGTAAAGTTATTTTTTCACCTGTTTTGACAAACATTCAGTGATTGAAGATCCCTCATTTTTATCCACCCATTGGACAGAATTGGACAAGGCAATGAACAAAAAGAATAGAAGTAAATACAAAGTCAAGGTTCACTCATTACGTAAGTGACAAAAGAAATTTAATGTTTAAAATGCACTGGCATGGTACAGATTATTTTCAATAAATTGTGAGTGGGAGCCAGTTATAACACTTCTAATGAGATAGGCCTTAAAGAAACCCATGTTCCTATTTTTGGAAAGGCCTTGATAACCGAATGGTGTATAATGTCACTACATTTAGAGTGCATGTGCATTATTTAAAAGCATCTTAATTGCATTGGTTACAATAATAGCTACATTTGTTATTACTTTATGCTTTCTACCACTCTTTTTTATAGCTATTATCTCAGTTAATCCTCAACAATAATCACAGGTGGTATTAATAATTTCCTCTATTATGAATTAAAGGCATAGAGATATCGGGCATTTGCTGAATATCCTGTTTCCTTCTTCCCCCAAATATACAAACATTAAGTTTGCTTTTTACTTTTGGGGTGCCTGGGTGGCTCATGTGGTGAAGTATCTGACTTTTGATTTTGGCTCAGGTCATGATCTCACAGTCATGGAATCGAGTCCCTTGCTGGGCTCCACGCTGACTGTGGAACCTACTTGGGATTCTCTCTCTCCCTCTCTCTATGCCCCTACATTGCCCATGCTCTCTTTCTCTCAAAATAAATACTAAATAAACTAAAAATAAAGATTTCTTTTTTACTTTTAATGGCAGTATGCTCAGGTATTGAATTATATAAACTCATTTCCCCTTCAGAATTTCCAATGGTTTCTGAAATGCAATATTAAAGTACAAGCTTCTGTCACCAGGGACATTTGCTATATATATATATATATATATATATATATATATATATATATATATATATAATAGTTCACAAACATGGAGTTGAAAATGTGCTGTTCTATATTTATATGCAAGTAAATGTTGACCCTCTTCCCTTCTTTCTACATACAAAGAGGAAGGATATTCTATGATTCCAGTTTGCAGGAGGTTGTTTATCCCAAGCCTAGCTTCCACTATCTACTTCTCTACTGTTGCCTATTTTCTCTTAATTTGAATGTCTGCTACTAGTGACTTTAATAGTTCTAGTAGTCATAGACTTGCCATTAGAGAGTGCTGCAAGCTTCATCATAGCAGTTACGCTAATAATGGATAGTCACATTTTCTTGTGTGTGTGTGTGTGTGTGTGTGTGTGTGTGTGTATGTATCTATATTAAAGGTGTCCAATATCCAAGGTTCTAAATTCACATTTCTACTAGAGCTCAAAATTATAACCAGGACTAGAAATCTCCTTGTTTATTGTTCACTTTGCATTCTCTATAGTTCCAAAAAGTGATTTTTTATACTGTAATTTCAGTGGCCGCTAAAAAAAAGCTTTGTGACTTTTTAAAACCAATTTTGACTTGAAGCAATAATATTTTCCCAGCTTCTGAGGAATGTATTAGAACAAAACACAATTTCTAATGCTATAGTCCTTACTTGCTCTTCAAATGTTTTTGAAAAGTATGCTGACAGGTGATTAGTCAAACTGAAAACCAACTGCTGCAACTGTTTACTCTAAATGATAAGTGATTACTTTGTTTTCAATGCATTTTAAATAAATACTTGAGTCCACTTCTGAGATACACATGGGAATTTATTGTAATATATTTTCTCAACTCGTGTGTGTGTGTGTGTGTGTGTGTGTTTTGTACGTAGGCAGTGTTCCTTGACACTAAGAGCACTCATGTATTTATTTGTTCCAAATATATGCCCCATTAAAACCTGAAAGTGTAAGAAATATGAGGTAGTTTGACAACATGCTTACTATTTTAAACCTAATTGTTCTGCAACATATATATATAAGGCATGACCAATAAATTCGGAACCAAATATTGACAAAAAGACAAAAGCATATTCACATACTCATAAGGAAAATGCAATTGTTTCAAAGTTTTTCAACAGGAGTCCTGGGAATCCTAGGAAGTCCACAACGAGGGTTCTGAATCATATGGAGTTGTATTAGGTAGTTTTCATGAGTTCTTTGCGAGTGCTTCCTTGATACATGTCGTAAAACTCTCTTCATATTTTCAAATAGTCATAACCCTAAACTAGTATGAACCCCAGCAACAAAAGTTGCATGCTTTAAAAATTATTTTATCAATTCCAGAACCGTGGTGAATTCCCTGGTCAGTAAAACCATCTGCAAAATATTCTCTCACTGATATTCCCTGTCCATAGTCAGAATGGTCCTTTAGCAAGTATGAGGTAAAGCCTGGAGTATACTTTGTGGCCACTCTAAAATTCGTGCATAACTATACTGATGCAAACCAGTGAAGATGTTCATAGGGCACATAGTAGAACAACATAATAAAGTCCATTTTTAAGGTACATTCTGTAACTATTAATTTACTTTGACATTTCTCTTGGAGCCAGATCTTCATTGTGACCCGAGACTTTATTTTCCCAGTTATGGTAGCCTTTGCCTTGACTGGGTGTCTTAAAGCCTTACTGTAATCATGTTACCTCATTTCATGTTTACACTGCAAAGTAACACAAATTCTCTTTTATTTAGCTTGCATGATAGCCAGGTGTTGTTGTTGTTGTTGTTGTTGTTGTTGTTGTTGTTGTTGTTGTTTTCCTCTACTAAAACTATTATGCGTGTATTCCAAATCCATTTACCTGTTTCATTTCTGATTTGTCAATAATCTACTCCCCCCAGACTCACCGTTTCTCAAGGGGTTTTTAAGCTGAACATGTGACACTTGTGATATTAACAGGAGAGAAGCATTATCCTTTATGACATGTTCTAAATAGTGGAAAGAATGTGGAATATGGAGGAGGATTTTTTTTCAGGAGGACTTTTCTTAGCAGGGCGGCCCTACACATCTCCCTCTGTAAGCTTCCATTTTCACATCTATAAATAATATTTCACAAAATTGTCAAGAGGGTAAAATATGAAAATATATCCGAACTAAGTTCCCAAGCTGTACCTTCCTGCTCAAATGTTAAAATATTGTCATTACAGTTAGCCTTATCTTCCCGAGATTCTGAATCCTTCAAAGGGCTCGTCATCTCTGGGTTGTAGACTGTTTTTGATGACTTCACCCTGGAGGAAACAGCTTGCCTAAGGCCTGACATGGAGGCCTGCTGCATTGCTAGCTCCCTGTGCTCGCTTTTGGCAGGTTGTGCTGATTTACTGAGCTATTTGATTTATTTAATGTACCGTGCCTTTGACTGCATATACTCTATAGCAGTCACTCAAAATGCAAACAAACACATCATATGCTCTTTAATTACTCCCATCCCCCTTATTATCAATCACTGCCAATATCAATGGGACATCTGTGATTCATGCTATAAAATTAAGGTCAGAAAACTCGCCTTTGCAGAAGTGAATAGCAGCAGTTTTGTTTGTACTCCTTCACTTAATGGTTTAATTCAAAAAGTGGTTCTCAGGAAAATGATAGGCAGAATCAATCTTGCTTAAGATAAAAATAGGATGAAAAAAAGCATAACTGGGCAAAGAGGAAGGAAAAAAAAAGTAGGAGCAAAAGAAGAAGAAGTTGTTGAGGGACATGAAGAAAGAAAAAGACATAATGACAATAATACGGTAGCTTTTAGGGTACTCATCCTGACTTACAAAAGAATGTAATGTTCAATACACATCCAACACTGGTAAAAGTCCCAGGGGGCCAGTCTTGGATCCTAACTTTATACAGTTCAAGTTCTTGAATCTTATTCCATTTTCTTCACTTATTCTGTTGTCTATTCCTTATTCTCTCTTTTCTTGTTACTAATCCTAATCCTCTTAAGTTTAGTAAATTTGTATACATGTACTTCTGATAATATTGCAAGTGTGACCAGTGTCTGTGATCTCCCTAATTGTGTATTCTTGCAGGAAGTTGCTGCCATCTTAATCTTTTCCACACTCACAGAAAATATTCAAGTTGAAGGAAGGGACTGATAGTTGAGAGAATTGAAATGCAACCAGTTTTCTGACCAGTATTTTATAAATGCTATAGTATTTTTCACCTGAATCCCAGTTTTCCATAGATATGTGGATGAAACGAATATAATATATGTATGTATCGTATAGGTCTATTTAAATGATAGTGATATGTAATTCATTTCATTGTGTATATGGTCATATGCACTTTAAAATTTACATAATGTTGAATATGCTCAATAACTTAGGACAGAATAGTATTTTTATGCTACTTGGAAGAACACAGAACTTAGCCTGTATGTTAACCCTAGCAAATAAATATGTGCCTGGTAACAATGGTAATTGCCTCACTGAGATTTTCTGACCTATATTAGTAGGTAGACCTTCCCGAAAAATCAACATTTAAGGACTCTGTAATTGTCAACAGGATCTAGAATGCCTTTAAGTTATATTTCTTCTCTAATTTATTCCGCCACTTCAGCCTATTACACGGTATGGTTAATCTTTCAGAATAGTGCTTTTCAAGTTTTAGTGAATACTCATTTGTAATGTATGACAATAAGAGGTATTTAAGCAATACTCGTGGTTTAATAAAGTAATTTTTCCATTTGTTGACAACTCTATAGGAACGTTTGCTAACAGGTGTGCATAGTAAAAAGAATTTTCAAATAGCCACAATAACTGCCATAAATATGGAAACCAATATTTATTGATAAATAATATGGCCCACTGTTTGTATGTGTCTCAGTTAAATATCACAACAGCCTTTGTGATAGGAATTATTGACTCAGTTTTTACCAATGAGTAAAATGAGCTGCGGAATACAAATTAGCTATTAGTACTAGGTCACTCCATGAAGGGAGTGGCAGAGAGCATTGCCCCCCAGGTATCTCTGAGTATAGAACTTTGCTTCTTCCATTATACCATATGGTCCTTTAACGGCTAGCCGGAAGAGGGTATGCAAATGTGAAAGCATTGCAGTTGGTAAAATTTTGGTTAACTACTGGTTTGTTTTTTTAAGTGAAGAAGCCTACCCCCAAGTTTCCAAAATTTCTTGCTTGCTAAATGGATTGAATGATTTCCATGACAGACAACGACTTTTTCTGTGCCCATTTTTTAAATCAATGCATTCCTAACGCCAGTGAAAAACAGAAAGTGCATCTGAAAAAGCCACAAAGTAACAAAGTAAGCTTGAAAAGGGCAAGCTTGATTTTCGGTTTTTATAGCACCTCTCTCATTTAAGAGGATACATTTTGTGGAGGTTTTGCTGTTGTTATTGTTGTTTTAATTCTAGAACATACCTCTGATTTTTGATTTTGGAAGTATTCAGAGGAGACCACTTCTTTAAGTGAAAATTGTCACTTTGAGAATATGGATGATTTATCAGGTGCAGGATTTTTTGTTTCTTGCAGAATGTCTGATGAGGTAAGAGTCTTTCCTAACAACATCTTGCAGATTAGTATCAAAAGCTTGAAAAATACCATTGAAATCAAGGACATTCCTTAGAAAAGCAATCAATTGTTATGAAATAGATAATGCGTTTTCTTGCAAAGCAAGAGAATAACTATCATGTGGATGTTATTAATCTTCCTTGAAATCATTTTAACATTCTAATTTGCCATGTTATACTGTTTTCTTTTTTTTTTTTAAGGGAACACAAAAAGCATACTGATTTATTGTCAAATTTAGGCAACTGTATTGCTCAATCAAGGACGTTAAATTAACCATTTTCCAATAAGTCAGGCTTACAGTTTGCACTATGAAGTATAAATATGTCTGAAAGTTGCCCTTTCATATGGTAAAAAGGACTTAGATTGGTAAAAAGCAAATGTTTACCATTTAGAAGCCAAAGTAAGATATATATATATATATATATATATATATATATATATATATATATATTCATTCCTTAATATATACTTGAGTCAAATCTCTTAAAAAAAAAACACTTTTTTTTTTTTTTTGAGAGAGAGAGAGCATGCACAAGTAGGAGAGGAGCAGAAGGAGAGGGAGAGAGGCAATCCTAAGCAGGCTCAGTGCTTAGTGCAGGGCCCGACTCAGAACTTGATCACCCGAACCATGAGATCATGGCCTAGGTCAAAATCGAGAGTAGGATGCTACACTGGTTGAGACACCCAGGTACCCCAAAAGGAAAACATTTTAAAGAGATCTATGATCTATGTTAAGCAAATAGAAATGCACTTTTCTTCAATACTATCTAAATTTGTTATTTCCTCATAATAATTTAGTGACACAGAGATTGTTGAGAGAATAAATTATGAGAATTGTGAGTACACTATTGCTGTTATAAATTACTTCATTTGTAATAATCCTAGATTTCATGTGCACTTTTAGATCTTTTTTTAGGGATATCTTCTTTAAGTTTATTTAAGATAATATGTATTTATTATGTATGCTTAATACAATGGCAGTAATGTATTTTAAAAAATGTTTAATGTTTATTTATTTATGAGAGAGAGACATAGTGTGAGTGGGGGTGGGGCAGAGAGAGGGAGACACAGAATCCAAAGCAGGCTCCAGGCTCCAAGCTGTCAACACAGAGTCTGGCATGGGGTTCGAACCCACAAACCATGAGATCATGACATGAACTGAACTTGAATGCTTAACCAACTGAGCCACCCAAGCACCCTGGCCGTAATGTATTTTTAATAAGTTCAAATTTTCTGGATTATTTTTCCTGTGATTCTGTTAAATATATTTGTAGTTAGCATATACCTTCAAATTGTTATGATTCACATTTGTTATTACTCAGCATTTATTTTTTTTTAATTCAGTTAGCACACTATGTTGCACAAAGTACACTTAGTTTTGTTTTTTTTTTAAGATAATTTGAAGTCTGAGCACTTGATTTTTCTTTTATTTCTTTCTTCCATTTTTTTTTTTTTTTTTTGGTTTATCATCACTTTCAGGATAGTGATAGATTATGCATATTCATCCATTCCTTGTAGCCTATTCTGCGATGAGATGGTGGGAACAGTATGTTTGTATAGTAATTAAACATTTATTTTTTTGAAAATATGGGTTTATTTAAATGATTTCCTCAGCAAGCATTTTTAAGTATTGTGTTGGACTCAGTATAAGAAAAAGGTGAAAACGTGTTTCTAAAAGAGTTCATAGTCTTAGGACAAACATCTTTATGAAAATCACAGTAAAACATGATAAATATTCCAATGGAAGTGTGCAGTTCCCAACTCTGTGTGTAAAATGAAGTTCCCATTGCTATAGTAGTAATCAATCTAGGTTATACTAAAGTTGAGAGTTGGAGATTGTCTCATAATATGTCATATTTGCCAGTGCAGGAAATTAGTAAGGGAAACAACGTATCTAATGACTATGAGGCTTACAAAATATAGGATATAAACTTGTGTAAATTCAACATAGAGTGCACTATTCTACAGAGGCTATTGATACGTGTTTATTGAATGGTAAAAGGAACAGTGCAATGGAATATTAATGCCTTAAATCTAAACAATGCATGGCTGACAAAAGAATGCCAAGTGGTAACTACTTTGAAAAGTGTTTTAAGAACCTACCTGACACTAATGATATGATAGCACAATGAAATACAATGTAGTTGACTTATCTGCTGTTATTTCATTGCTTAATTTTTGGTTTCCATCTGAGACATTAGTATACTGAGACATCTCACCATGAATGCATTTCTCTTGGAATGCTGCTCAAAATAAATTAGGAAAATTTTGTTAGGCATCTTAACACATATTACTGTTGAACTTAAATGTGTTTCTATACTGACTCAGCTGTAACATTTTAGTTAATCAACTTGACTGACATCATGCCTATGCACATGGCAAGGCATTTTGGATTATTACACATTCCTGAGCTTTCTTAACACCTTGCTGAACATATTAGGGCAAGTTTCCTTTGCATGCAATGAACTGATTGCCGGCTGTAATTTATTTGAGATTTTTCTTGCCTCTTGAGGTAGACCTATATTGCTATAAACTTCCCTCATAGAATTGCTTTTGTTGCATCCCAAGGGTTTTTGAACCATTGTGTTTTCATTTTTATTTGCTTCCATGTAATTTTTAATTTCTTCTTTGTTTTCCTGGTTGACCCATTCATTGTTTTTTAGCATGTTATTTAATCTTGATGTATTTGTGGTCTTTCCAAATCTTTTTCTTGTGGTTAATTTCTAGTTGCATTGTGTTCTGGTCAGAAAAGATGTATGGTATGACTTTGATCTTTTTTTGGATTTGTTGAGGCTTGTCTTGTGGCCTAATATATGCTCTATTCTGGAGAATGTTCCATGTGCACTTAAAAAGAACATGCATTCTGTTTTAGGAACAGTTAAAGTTGCTGTATTAAAGTTGTATTGCTGTTGAGTAATGCCTTTATATTTGTTATTAATTGTTTTATGTATTTGGGTCCTACCATTTTGAGTGCATAAATATTTATAATTGTTAGGTCTTCTTGTTGGATTGTCCCTTTTATTATTATATCAGTATCCTTCTTTGTCTCTTGTTATAGTCTTTGATTTAAAGACTGTTTTCTCCAACATAAATATTGCTACTTTAGCTTTCTTTTGACATCCATTTGCATGATGGATGTCTCTCCATCCCTTACTTTGAATCTGCAGGTGTCTTTAGGTCTAAAATGAGGTTTGTTTGTTTGTTATTAAGGCAGCATACAGATAGGTCTTGTTTTTTTATCCATTCTATTATCCTATGTCTTTTATTTTTTAATTTTTTTTAAACATTTATTCACTTTTGAAAGGCAGAGAGAGACAGAGCGCGAATGGGGGAGGGACGAGAGGGAGGGAGACACAGAATCCAAAGCAGGCTCCAGGCTCCAAGCTGTCAGCACAGAGCCCAATGCGGAGGCTCAAACTCACGGACCTCGAGATCATGACCTGAGCCAAAGTCACCGCTTAACCGACTGAGCCACCCAGGTGCCCTCCTATGTCTTTTGATTGGAGCATTTAGTCCATTTGCATTCAAAGTAATTATTGATAGACATGTATTTATTGCCATTTTATTACTTGTTTTGTGGTTGTTTGTGAAGATTTTCTCCGATGCTTTCTTGTTTTTCTCTCACGGTTTGCTGGTTTTCTTGAGTGATATGTTTGGATTTCTTTCTCTTTATTCTTTGCATAATTATTATTGGCTTTCGTTTTGTGGTTACCATTAGGTTTGCATATACCAGTCTATATCAAATTGATGGTCATTTAAGTTTGAACCCATTCTTTAGTCCTGTCCTCCCCACATTTTAGGTATATGGTGTCATATTTTACATCCTTTTAATTTTTTTTAAGTTCCTTGACTCATGTTTTACAAAATAATCATTTGTAATGCTTTTGTGTTTCCTTCCTTTATACCGTCACTTTTGATCTTTCCTTTCCACTCAAAGAGTACCCTTTCATGTTTGTTGCAGAAGTGGTTTAGTAGTCATGAACTCCTTTGGTTTTTGTTTGTCTGGGAAACTCTTTCTCTCTCCTATTCTGAATGGTAGACTCGCTGGATAGAGTATTTTTGGTTTCAGGGTTTTTCCATTCAGCATTTTGAAAATATTATGCCACTCCTTTCTGGCTTGAAAAGTGTCTGCCGAAAAATCTGCTGATAGCTTTATGGGGGTTTCCTTTGTATGTAACTGTCTTCTTTTGTCTTGCTCCTTAAATATTTTTTTTCTCTACCAGTATATTTTGACATTTTAATTACAATATGTCTTGGTGTGGATCTGCTTTTGTTGATTTAGTTGGGGGTTGTCTGTGCCTCTTGGATCTAAATATGGGTTTCCTTCCATAGATTAAGGAAGTTTTCAGCTACTATTTCTTCAGATAAGTTAACAGCCCTCTTTCCTCTTCTTCTGGGGTTCCTATAATCCAAATGTTGTTAGATTTGATGGAGTCACTGAGTTTCCTAAGTCTCTTCTTGTTTTGCATAATTCTTTTTCTATTTTGTTCAACTTGCTTATTTTCCATTACTCTGCATTCTAGGTCATTAATTCGTTCCTCTACTTTTTCCAGTCTGCTGTTCATTCCATCAAGCATGTTTCTCATTTTGTTTATCGAGCCCTTTATCTCTGCTATGTTATTCCCTATCTTTGTATTAGTGGTCTTATTGATGTCCTCCACTTTTTTCTCAAGTCCAGTGAGTATCCTTATGATCATTGCTTTAAATTCTTTATTAGGCAGGTTAAATTCTTTATTAGGCATCTATATATCTATATCTATATATCTATATCTGTATCTATATCTATATCTATATCTATATCTATATCTATATCTATATCTATCTATATCTGTTTCATTTAGATCTCCAGCTGTGGCTTTGTTCTGTTCTTTTATTGGGACACATTTCTCTGTCTTCTCATTTTGTCTAAGTCTCTGTGCCTCTTTCTTTTTTTAAATTTTTTTTTTTTTATAATATATGAAATTTATTGTCCAAATTGGTTTCCATAAAACACCCAGTGCTCATCCCAAAAGGTGCCCTCCTCAATACCCATCACCCACCCTCTCCTCCCTCCCTCCCCCCATCAACCCTCAGTTTGTTCTCAGTTTTTAACAGTCTCTTATGCTTTGGCTCTCTCCCACTCTAACCTCTTTTTTTTTTTTTTTTTTTTTTTTTCTTTTTTCCTCCCCCTCCCCCATGGGTTCCTGTTACGTTTCTCAGGATCCACATAAGAGTGAAACCATATGGTATCTGTCTTTCTCTGTATGGCTTATTTCACTTAGCATCACACTCTCCAGTTCCATCCACGTTGCTACAAAAGGCCATATTTCATTTTTTCTCATTGCCACGTAGTATTCCATTGTGTATATAAACCACAATTTCTTTATCCATTCATCAGTTGATGGACATTTAGGCTCTTTCCATAATTTGGCTATTGTTGAGAGTGCTGCTATGAACATTGGGGTACAAGTGCCCCTATGCATCAGTACTCCTGTATCCCTTGGATAAATTCCCAGCAGTGCTATTGCTGGGTCATAGGGTAGGTCTATTTTTAATTTTCTGAGGAACCTCCACACTGTTTTCCAGAGCGGCTGCACCAATTTGCATTCCCACCAACAGTGCAAGAGGGTTCCCGTTTCTCCACATCCTCGCCAGCATCTATAGTCTCCTGATTTGTTCATTTTGGCCACTCTGACTGGCATGAGGTGATACCTGAGTGTGGTTTTGATTTGTATTTCCCTGATAAGGAGCGACACTGAACATCTTTTCATGTGCCTGTTGGCCATCCGGATGTCTTCTTTAGAGAAGTGTCTATTCATGTTTTCTGCCCATTTCTTCACTGGGTTATTTGTTTTTCGGGTGTGGAGTTTGGTGAGCTCTTTATAGATTTTGGATACTAGCCCTTTGTCCGATATGTCATTTGCAAATATCTTTTCCCATTCCGTTGGTTGCCTTTTAGTTTTGTTGGTTGTTTCCTTTGCTGTGCAGAAGCTTTTTATCTTCATAAGGTCCCAGTAATTCACTTTTGCTTTTAATTCCCTTGCCTTTGGGGATGTGTCGAGTAAGAGATTGCTACGGCTGAGGTCAGAGAGGTCTTTTCCTGCTTTCTCCTCTAAGGTTTTGATGGTTTCCTGTCTCACATTCAGGTCCTTTATCCATTTTGAGTTTATTTTTGTGAATGGTGTGAGAAAGTGGTCTAGTTTCAACCTTCTGCATGTTGCTGTCCAGTTCTCCCAGCACCATTTGTTAAAGAGGCTGTCTTTTTTCCATTGGATGTTCTTTCCTGCTTTGTCAAAGATGAGTTGACCATACGTTTGTGGGTCTAGTTCTGGGGTTTCTATTCTATTCCATTGGTCTATGTGTCTGTTTTTGTGCCATTAAAAATTTTTTAACGTTTATTTATTTTTGGGACAGAGAGAGACAGAGCATGAACGGGAGAGGGTCAGAGAGAGGGAGACACAGAATCTGAAACAGGCTCCAGGCTCTGAGCTGTCAGCACAGAGCCCGATGTGGGGCTCGAACTCACGGACCGTGAGATCATGACCTGAGCCAAAGTCGGCCGCTTAACCGACTGAGCCACCCAGGTGCCCCCTCTGTGCCTCTTTCTGCATATTAGGAAGGTAAACTATATCTCTAGTTCTTGAGCATAATGGTGTTGTGAAGAAGAGGTCCTGTAGTGCCCTGCAGTATAGCAGTATAATATCCTCTGTTCCCCATGGCCTGGTGCTTCCAGGAGTGTCTCCAGTGTGTTCTACGTATACTCTGCTGTAGTGTCCTGGCCACTTTATCCTTCAGGCCAATTGTCTGCAGAGGCTCTCTTTGCCTGTTGTGGGAAGTATTTGATCCCTGCCCTGAGTGTGGCATGTTTTCACCACTGCCCTGGTCTGTTTGTGAAATGAGACCTCCCACCACCACCACTAGAACCTGAGGCTTTAGAAAACTCCCAGATTGGGAGATGCAGTGTTAGTAGAAGTTTGGGCTGGTTGTCTGGGAGAAGAGTCCACAGTGCTGGTACTAACGCAAGTGTGAATGGGAAGGACCATTTGTCCAGAGTGCTTGGGAATGAGGAATGGTGTAAGCAAGTTCAGCATCAAGCATCAGCACTGTATTGGTTCTCACAGGCTCTGTGTTTATGCTGAGTGGTGAGAGAAAAAAATGGTGCCTGCTAGTTCCTTTATTCCAGGAGGGGTCTCTCTGTAAAGACTGCCTTTTGGAACATGCTCCAAGATGAGCAAATAACCTCCCCACCGTGGGCCCCAGGCCCTCTTCAGATCTCTGTTTCCATGGTGCTAGTCCACAAGCTGATTGTCTGTCTTCTCTCCAAGAGCAGCACGATGCTCTCCTAGTTCTCCCAGAGCCAAGCCCACTGACCTTTAAAACTCCAAGCTTTCAGCCCCGCTGGTTGCAAGAACTCAGGAAATTTGGGCCCTCTCCTTTTCCCAGCCATGTCTCATGGGGATTTGTCTTTTCCATGCTCTCCCCTGTGTGCTAATCTGTCTCTCCTTCTTTGCAACCACGGCTCCCTCCGCCACTGAAGCAGCCATGATCTACTTCTCTCTCAAGCCACACCTCTGTGCTTCCTACCTTCTTTGATGTAGCCTCTTCGCTACCTTTAGTTGTAGAGTTTGTTCTTCCAGCTTTCAGATAGATTTCTCGGATATTTAGGGTGATTTGATAGCAATCTACTTGTATTTGTGGACAAGTCTAGGATCCTGTTACTCCACCCCATCTGTCCCTCCCAACTATAATTTAGAAGCTTTTAATTAAACACCCTGCATGAATTCAAAGCTGTACACACAAATGCAAGACAGATTGTCATTTAGGAGAAATTATAGTTTTATATTTCCTGTAGAACCCAAGTATGCTGGATCTGAAAAAAAAAAAAAAAAAAAAAAAAGAGGGACGAGGACAGCCAGTCTGAGGTTATATTTTTATCTTGTATGCAGGCTACTGAATACGGGTTCTTGATTCTCATGTCATTCTTCTTTATTTGTTGAGGCCCATATTGGATTTAGAGTCAACCGAGATTAAAACCACAGCAGTTACTGGGAATTCATAATTTTAACTTTCCACTCCCCGTGATTAATAAAGAGCCACTCCTTATCTTCTAAACTGTCATTTTATTTCTAAATTTTATATATAAACATAGACATACATATATATCATACTACACTTTTTTTCTTAAGGTAGATTTGACAATTATGTCACTCTCATAGGGAATGATATTTATGCATTCCACATTTTTTGTAATTACAAAAAACTAGGTAATTTAAGCCTATATATTTGCCTAAGCATGTACTTTTGCCATGTCTCATAAGTGTTAATATGAAGTATTCTTAAAAAACCACAAATATATAAGGTATAAAGAATTATACTTTTAATTCTATTTTACTCAAATGTATCCTTGAATATTCTTTGAAAATTATTTGTATTTCTCACTTATTGGCTTCATAAATAATGCTGCAACAACCCTTTTTGGTATAATTTTTATGTATATGTTTTGTTAGTTTTTTTCACCAGATAGGAGATTTTTGTCTTAGTGTGAATGTATAGTTTTATTGGCTTTAAAACAGGTAAAGCCTGGTCCTAATTAATATATCCACTTGAAATGTACATATGCATATATATGTATATGTGTGTGTGTGTGTGTGTGTGTGTGTGTGTGTGTGGAGAGATACATACATTTGCTTAACAACCATCATTGCTTTACATAACAGATAAATGATAATCCAAATCCTTCACTCTGCTTACTTCCCTAACATCATCTTGGGAAATTATTTCTCTCATTCACTAAGTGCTGGCCAAGCTTCAGGGCCTTCATGCTGTTTTTTTCGCCTGGCATGCTCTCCTTAGCTCCTTCTGTCCTGGATGTTTCTTTTTCTTCAGTTCACTGCTTAAATTAAATCTCAGAGGGTATGAAACTGATGTGCTGTGTAGAGTAGCCCCTCCTCCAAATCATTTTCTTTTTCATAGCTCCTTTCCCCCTTGATTCATCACAATTTATGAAACTTAATTATATATTTATTATGACTTATTTATTTTCTGTTTCGATCCCTAGGTTTACAGCTTATTTAGGGCCAAGACATCTTGTCATTTTCGTTCATCACTGTGCATTCAGATCTTGGTATAGTGTCTAGAAGTTCATAAGTCTGAGTAAATATTTGCTGATTGAGCAAATGAATGTGTGAATGAATGAATGACAGGTGGTAGGAGAATATTTCATTTCTCTTTTCAATGAATTACTAAATTAAACTTTATATATAACTAATTACATACTCCTTCAAAATTCATTGTAGTTACAAGGTTTTCTTTTTTTGTTTTTTTAGGTTGGGCAGTAAATTATATAATTAAGAAACATCCACATGAAACACAATATTAACAAGTAACCACCAGCTCAATGATAGGGTAGTATTCTTTCAATTCATCTTGTCGTTGACTTGTTCACTGACATTGAATCAGATAAGAAAATCAGGAGAATAATATATTATTATTGGATAATCAATTATACAATGCAAATATTTAATCAAATAAGCATTTCAAACATAGTTTAAAAGAAGTGATTATTTTCATAGCGATAATGGAATTTCCAAGTAACTGTAATTGTAGTAAAAAATTGATTGCTAATAAACTCTGTTTTGAGATCTAAGTAATGCACAACTACGTATATTTCACAAATGTTAACTACTGTCAACTCTCTTCTA
The DNA here is from genome assembly GCF_018350155.1 of Leopardus geoffroyi. Classification (NCBI taxonomy): domain Eukaryota; kingdom Metazoa; phylum Chordata; class Mammalia; order Carnivora; family Felidae; genus Leopardus; species Leopardus geoffroyi. The sequence goes on from NC_059342.1 coordinate 48,692,008, forward strand.
AAACAAATGTAATTTCAAACTACTTAAATACACTTTTCCCTAGAAGTTTTTTTTTTTTTTTTTAATTTTTTTCTGGGCCTGTTATTATATTGTTCTGTTAGGGAGTATAATCTGGGATTAGTAATTTATACAATACAACTTTATTAGAGTAGTCTGAATGATTTTGTTTGTTTGTTTGTTTAGGAAATGTAACCAGTTCATCCCTGCATGTCACCATATAATGGTCATATTTAAACTCTGAAGAATTTGGTGGTTATTCAGTTCACAATTCTCAGCCATTATGTGTTTTCCTTCCTGTCTTCCTTCTTTCTCTCCTCTTCTGTTCTGCATATCATCTAAAAGAGACACAACCATGGATTTGAACAGAATTGCTAATAGTTAATAGCTATTCAATAGCTAGTAGTCACCTTCAAGTGACCTTCAGGGATGTCCTGTTATTGCCCTTTTTGTGGGTGCTCAGATTTTAGATTAACTTTACAGGAAATACACGTCCACTTTTAATGACAGGGTCCAGGTTGTTCTGATGAATGTCTGTCCCTTAGTCCTGATTGACATCAGCAGGCTGTGGAGGATGACAAATTGTCAGACAACAGATCAATCTGTTTTCTCCATTAAGTAATGTGGAAGGAAAGAGCAGAAGCAGGGTCGGGGGCGGGGGTGTTGCTTTCTGCAGTGACCTGGATGCCTACTAAAGATGTTTGTAAATTAAGCATGTTAGCAGTCAGCTTATACCTATACATGGAGTAGTGTGCATGTTTGAGTAATGAGGACTGAATACTTAACAGATACCTTCAACAATAAAACCACGAATAAAAATGATGAGAAAAAAGGTATTGAATAAGCTGTGAATGTAAAACTTAGTATCCCCTGAGGATGGTAAGAATATGCCAAGTATAGAGATGGAAGGTATTAATAAAACTGGAATTATAGATGTTTGAAGACTAGGAAAATGCATTAATTACTATTTATTACTTTTTTTGCAAGTGTTTTGTTTTTATTTTTTCTTGTTTCATTTTTTTTTTTGGTTGACAATGAGGGTTTGTGGGAATAGTTTGAATTATAAAATGTTTCTCTTGGGGTGCGTTTCACAGAGGTTGTGCCCGGGAATTATTAGGCAATATGCGTTTTACCAAATTTTGTCAACTCAAAATTCTATATAAAGAGAGACTTATGTAAGATCTATAGTTTTCAGGGAAATTGTAAACTCAATTTATGAGCCACTTTTTGGTAATATGTTCTTAATATAAAACAATCAATTAAAAATTGGAACTTAGGAGAGAAACTGGCTAATGCCACCATTATTAGATGAACTTAGAACCTGTCTTTCAAAAATGGGTATCACCTTAGGAATGTTTTTGTTTGTTCTCTTGGTTTCAAAGTGAACAGTGCTGTGAGTTGAACAAAAAATTTAAATTTCTTTTTTTTTTTAAATTTTTTTTTTTCAACGTGTTTTTATTTTTATTTTTGGGACAGAGAGAGACAGAGCATGAATGGGGGAGGGGCAGAGAGAGAGGGAGACACAGAATCGGAAACAGGCTCCAGGCTCTGAGCCATCAGCCCAGAGCCCGACGCGGGGCTCGAACTCACGGACCGCGAGATCATGACCTGGCTGAAGTCGGACGCTTAACCGACTGCGCCACCCAGGCGCCCCAAAAATTTAAATTTCTTAAGACAGAAGCAGTATCTCTATCTCAGGAACAGGATACAGTTAAACCATAGAGACAGATTTTAGCTTGCAACCCAGGAAAATCAATCAATCAGTCAATCAATCTCTCTCTCTCTCTGTCTCTCTCTCTCTCTCTCTCTCTCTCTCTCTCTCTACTTTGCATTATTCCTCATATAGTCGCTTCTGTTCTCTTCATATAGACCATGTATTTCTTTCTTCATTAAGATCATATGGGTACTTTTGATATCTTACTTTTTTTAAAAAATCTTCCCTCTTTAAATGTGCAGTCACATAGAAGGAATTATTAATACCACATACCAAATCTCCAAACCACAACTTATATCAAATGTACAACCAGTTGCGGCCCCAAATGAAAAAGCCAAGTACTCTGAGTTGCCTGTAACCGTGTAGACAAAGGGAGAGTCTTCCCAGAGAATGGGAGACTGTTGTTTCCACAGGGAGCTGTACTGACTGCCCAACAATTAAGCTTCTACTATAAAGAATGTTTGTGAAAAATGCTGGTGAAAGTAATAATGCATATAGACACTTACTTTCCATGCACTTTCATTACCGGATTGTTGGTACCTCTGGAAAAAATGGTCACTGCTAATGCAAATACAGATATTAGAGATTGCAACAAATGTTTAATTATCAGAAATTTTAAGGACAAAACATTTATTTTCATCATGTATTTATGAGGATATGCCTTTTTAATTGCAAATGAATAAGACAGTACATAAGGAAGCTAGGTTTTAAAAACTTACCAATGCCACTGGTGTTTGGAAATTAGGAGGTCAATCTACGCTAATTGTAACATCATTAAACACACACACACACACACACACACACACACACAATGTAAGGAATACTTATATTGCCCATTATGCAGGACAAGGGGCAATGAATAATTTGCAAAATTTGCCCAGGAAAATGCTTTATTAAATGTAGGTAATAAGCTATATGGTGATGTAAGTCCTTCACCTGTAAATTGTATAATACAATTTCAATATGTTAAGTTCTTTTAAAATGAATCAGGGTCTTAACAAGGGGACACCACTTTGGACTTGGGGAATGAAAACTGGATTCCAAATTAAGTTGTATCTAGGTAAAGATTTAGACATTAGCCTAATGGGATGGCTGGGGAAGAAAATTCTAGACAGAGGGACTAGTTCTGAAGAGGAAAGAACATGGGTCATACATGGATTAAGGAGTTGAGTTGGGAGGGTGGTGCCTAGGCAGCTCAGTCGATTAAGCATCCAACTCTTGATTTAAGCTCAGGTCATGATCACATGGTTCATGAGATTGAGCCCCTTGTTGGGCTCTGTACTGGCAGTGTGGATCCTGCTTGGGATTCTCTCTCTCTCTGTCCACCCCCGACTCACGTGTGCACTCACACTCTCTCTCTCAAACATTAAAAAAAAATGAGGGGGAGTATGAATCCTTAGAAAGTAGGAAGAAGCTTAGAAGGTTTCTGGAGATAAAAAAAAATTAGAGCTAGAGAAATAAACAGTTCCAGTGTTGAAAAGTCACGTTAAAGATGCTAGCTAAGGGGCGCCTGGGTGGCGCAGTCGGTTAAGCGTCCGACTTCAGCCAGGTCACGATCTCGCGGTCCGTGAGTTCGAGCCCCGCGTCGGGCTCTGGGCTGATGGCTCAGAGCCTGGAGCCTGTTTCCGATTCTGTGTCTCCCTCTCTCTCTGCCCCTCCCCCATTCATGTTCTGTCTCTCTCTGTCCCAAAAATAAATAAACGTTGAAAAAAAAAAATTAAAAAAAAAAAGATGCTAGCTAACGATGACTTAATTTTAAGGACGATCAGCAGCCATTGAAGAATTTTCAATAGGAATGTGCTTGCATGTAAATAAAGAGTTTTCTGAAAACATAATGGGCATTTTGAGCAGCAACAGGGTGTTAAGGTAGCTGTCTTCAATGGGTGGAGTGTTTTGCCCACACAAATTAACAGTTTAAACACATATATTGAAAAGCTACTCTCAGGAGAATTAGAGATATTTTATTTAACGCTGTTTTTCCAGGATGAAATCTGACTTTTGTTATTTTCAACTTACAGGTAAAAATACTGAGCTACACAGAGGTAAATGTGTAGCCCTGATTACACATATAAAATTCAAATCTTTAACTCTACAATCTCAACCCTTCTCTTACCTACTGTCAGGCTTCTGGCCAGATGTGAGAAGCTGAATCATTTAACTCAAGGGTAACTGGTCCAAATTTCAAATTCAAGTTAATGCATGTCAGTTTTGTGAAGCTAAGACTTGTTTTTAGTATCCAAGGATTTTTGAATTATTTGCAATTTTATAGATATGGACTTATAACTGAATGATTTCCATTTACCCTTTAGAATGTCCATGTATTTATTTGGTTACAAATCCACAAATTCTCCTCTTCACTCTAACAATATATATTCCGGCAATCTTCGAGGACTTTGCCGTACAGTCCTAGTTCTGGGACCTACTGGTATTATTGGATTACTCCAACAGTAATATTATACCATAGACCTGTACATTAGAATGATGTATCATAGTAATTCTAATGCAGTTACTCCAATATGATTTAGATGGTAATCCTTGAAGCATTATCTAGATATAACACTAAAGCAATCTCTGAGGAAATTTTGTTCATTCCAGCCAGGGAAAGGAAAGTCCTATTTGGTGCGTGAATTATTCAATATGTACTTAAAGAGGTAGCAGCCCTTTTAATTTGGCAAAGATCGTTGTCTTAATTGGTAACAATGACAAATGACCTAAAGCTTGCAGTATCCAGATCCAAAGGAAACAAAAGAAAAAAGAAGCAGAGAATGCAAAGTTGGCCTAGAACTGAGCTGTGTCTCAGGAAGAGTGGAAAAAAACTCTAGCAGTTGTTTGACAAAACTACCAATTAGTGTCCTACTCCATAGAAGAGATCACAAATTTGAAGGGATTTCTGCACAATTAAGGGATGTAAACATAGGCACTTTTATAAAACACCGCTCAAAGAAAATAATGTGTCAGGCTCTTTAAGTGACTGAACATGCTATTAAAGCAGATGAAAAACCTAGTGGAGCAGTACTTGCTTGTATTAAGATGGAGACACCTATGGTCCCCAGATTTTAGAGTTTACAATTTCCTCTTGGTGACATTTGTTTTATCATAGTTTAACCAGATAAATTAGTAGAATACAAGTCAGAGAACAGCTTCTGTTCTATATCCTGACACTTCTAAAATGATTCAATCATCCCCACACTTCTCTGACTTGATTTTCTTTAGAACAATAGGTGCAATAAAAGAGAATTAGTAAGTCAATAAAATATAAAAAAAAGCAATTTGGAATGTCCAGACTCCCAAATATATAGAAATCAGATTTTTTTTCACTTTTGCAGCTGAAGATGTCAATCTGTAGAGCTACAGTCCTCATAGTCTGAACAACTATGCTAGGGAAACTTACAGGGTGGTTTTCCCCATCTTTTTATTGTAAAAAAACTCAAAAGTTCAGAAAAGTTTAAAGAACAGTCCTACAGACATTCCTTTGTGTCCCATCTAAACTTGACAATGGTTGGAATATTTACATATTTGCTTTTATCTCTATGTGTCCACACACACGTACACATAGGAAATAAATTGCAGCTATGTTTTATACCTAAATACTTCCATGTACATATCCTAAGAAAGGACTTCCTCCCATGTAACTATATATATATTGGACATATAATGACCACCACTAAGAAAAATTGACAATTACATAAGATAACCTATTATCTAGATTCACAAGATTCAACTTTTCTCGATTGTCTTTAATGTATTTTGCAAATCAGAATTCAATCACGGCCCCCCTATTATATTTTTTCATGAATACATTTTTTAGAGACGTTTTAGGTTCACAGCAAAAGTGAACAAAAGGTGTAGAGAATACATATTTTACACATATATTTATATCTTTATAAATTTTCTTTTAATCTCTTTTAACCTAAAACCTACATCTCCACCTTTTTTTAACATTATCTTTTGAAGAAACCAAGCAGTTATAGAATGCCCTGGTATAGATTTGTCTGATTTTCCAGTGGCATTATGTGATATATAACTCTATCCACTTTAGTTTCTACAAACAGAAAAATAGCTTCAAGGCTTGATTATATTCAAGTTAAATTCCCCTCCCCCAATACTACTTTCTTCACAAGAGACACTTTATAATTGCGTTACATCAGGAAACACATATGTCAGCCTGTCATGGTATTAGTGATGCTAAGTTGGGTCCCTTGTTTAAAGTGATAACCTAGAAATTTCCTCACTTTAGAAGTCTGGTTTTTCCCTATGCGGTTTACGAATAATCTCTGGGGTGATACTTTGGCACTGTGGAAATGTTTTCCCCTAAGAACTTTTTAATCTGATGGTTTTCAGTGCACTGATAAACCATGTCTGAAATAATGGGGTGGGGTGCATATTGGAAATTTAATACTTCTGTCATTTTTTTTTACCTTTATTTGCTGGATCAGCCATTGCTGATCAACACTGTGATTTTTAAATATAAATTATTCAATTGTTACTTTGAAAGAGGTATTATAGGATTTGTTACCTGCTATGAACATGAGGCTGAGATGAACCGGGTGTGTGTGTGTGTGTGTGTGTGTGTGTGTGTGTGTGTGTGTCAAATTTACTTTTTCTCTATAAAATGTTTATTATTTAAAATAAATTGAGCACACATAAATGTTGTAATTAAAAATTAAGGGAAATTGAAAATTCTTTCCTCAAATTTCGAATGTTACTTAATTACTTAGTTTGGGGATAAAAACGTTACATTTTTTGAGCACTTAGCGTGTGTTGGACAATTTGTAAATTAACAACTATCCTTGCAAGTAGAGATCATCATTTTGCAGAAGAGAAAGTGTATGAAAAAATCTGTATGCTTAAACATATATTTAATCACCTAATAAGTTTCAGAGCAAAAATGAGAAGCTAAATATTTCTCCTTTCAAGAAAGCTTTGCCTTTTGTATTGTTCCTTATTAACTCTCTTGCCTGGAGTCGTACGTTTCACGTTATGTACATCAAACTTTCCGATGCATAGAACTGAGGTGGACTTGGAATCTATTGAAAGGAAGTGGATTTGATTAGTGACTTTAAATTAAAACAAATTTAGTGATTTAAATTAAACAAAATTTTGTTTTTAGTCAGGTGCGGTGAGGCCAACACAACAGGAGACTATTGCCAGTGAAAAAGTTAATTTGTTAAAGTTCTCCCAGAGGAAGGAGCATGCCACACCCCCTTAGACAAGAGTTGGTCAGGAGTCAGCAGCAAGGCTTGACGGGAAGTTTTTTTTTTTGTGGTTTTCAAAGGAAGAAATGGGCAAAGCAGGGTAAGCAAGCTAAGCAGGTTAGAATTGGATAGTTTGAATAATTCCAGTGGGCTCTGAACTATATGGGTAGTTGCCAGTTGTCCGATATCTGGCCCTGGGGTGATTTAGGACAGGCAGATAGTGTCCTATGACTGCAGGAGCCTGATAAAAGGAGGCAAATGGGGTTGGTTGGTTTGCATTCAAAAGGCATGCTTATAGGTAGGTTGTTGGCTGTCTCTAGGAATTAGCTACCTCAGAGAAGAAGGGCAGCCCCCACCTGAGTCTGTGAAGCCCCAAGATGTCAAGACTTCATAAAATATAGAAAATGAAAAACATGATGAATGTAATTCGTGATAGATATTGTCCAAAAGTTAAAAAACTGTGTATGAATGAGTTAGATTTCCCCGTAAAGTCATTTAATATCATGGGCTTATATAGTGTGATAACATATAACCATAACTGATACAAACTTATTATAAATCATGTATCAGTTAAGAAATGTTAAACCCTGTTTCATGTTAGATGATTTGTCTATGTTAGGGATTCTGTTTTAAATAACACAAAAGTACAAAGATATATTTATACATAAATATATTAGATAATTCTTGCCAGTTGTATAACTGTAATTTTATTTTTAGGGAAACCTAAATATTATTTATATGAGAATAGCAATTTTTATCATAGTTGGGCCTATTGTGCTGCATATTAGCATATGGATTCAAGAGGTTCCAATCCTTTCATTTAAAAAATATTAATGTTTATATGAACTGTATGTATAGCCTGTGTACCATATGAGCACTTTGTCTAGTTTATAATATCGTCATGGTACATGGATATCACTTGCCCCCAAACAAAGTAAAAAGTATTTATTACTATACTTTTTATTCCCAATTTATTTATTAATTTTAATTGCAATCGTATGATTGGCGTAGAGTGACAGTTCTACATTTATCAGATGTCGGTGGTAATAATATGAGATTTACAAGGTACTAGGTGACTTCCATCTGGGTAACACTGAAGCATCTGCCAATACATATGATCAAGCAGAGGACACAGATACCAAGTGCTGAAAAGCAGCAGTCTGACTCTGATCCTGTTGGATAAACAGAATATTTTTGGCTCCACCAATGTATCCGTGGAACTAAAATAAATTTATGGCAACCAAATTAGCATCTAAATATAGTTACAACTTCATTTTTAGCACCTCGGATATTAATAAAGAAGTGACAAGTGATAAGAAATCACTTTTCTGTTTTTGAAATGCTATCATTTATGAATTTATGGTAAGCTTCAGAATCCCTCCTGCTCTGAATAGCCATTTCTCTAGAAAACGGACTAGCTCACGATCGCTGAGGTCAGATTTCTCCATTAAGGTTTCTACATGCCACTTAGTTAGGTCTTTTTTTTTTTTTTTAATTTATTTAATACATAATGACTAATGTCATTCACACTCTAGCTTTGTATAAAAAGAGGATTCAAAAAAGTATAGATAAATTAACAGAAATTTGCCATTTCTGTTACTTAATTATTGAGCTTATGTCTATTTGTTAGTTAGACCTAACTTTATTAAAATCAAAGAAGTGTGCTTGCTTTCAGAGATGTAGAGGAGGAGAAAAACATGGAGAAGGCAATTGAAGGAGACATCCTATTTTTAAAAATGGGAAGACAGATTAAAGCTAATGGCAAGATTGTTACATAGAATTCCAGTTTTGGAGTGCCTGGGTGGCTCAGTCGGTTAAGCAAGCGTCCAACTTGGGCTCAGGTCATGATCTCCCTGCTTAGGTCATGATCTCACAGTCTGTGGGTTCAAGTACCGTGTTGGGTTCTGTGCTGACAGCTTAGAGACTGGAGCTGTTTTGGGTTCTATGTCTCCCTCTCTGTCTGCCCCTGCCCCACTTGCACTCTATCTCTGTCTCTCTCTCAAAAATAAATATACATTAAATAATTGTGTATTTATTAAATTTTTTTTAACATATATTGATTTTTGAGAGACAGAGAGAGACAGAGCAAGAGCAGGGAAGGGGCAGAGAGTGAGGGAGACACAGAATGTGAAGGAAGCTCCAGGTTCTTAGCTGTCAGCACAGAGCCCAACCAGGGCTCAAAACCACGAACTGTGAGATCATGACCTGAGCTGAAGTTGGACAGCTAAGCAACTGAGCCACCCAGGTGCCCTCACCTGCCCAAATTTCTTTTAATTAAAAAAAATTTGTAGTTTTAACAAGTATTTGGCCACCACCTGGGATGGTGTATTTTGACAGAGTTAAAGGGTAACTGGCTTAAATATGAGAAGCATAGCACTGCTAACTTGTAAGTGGTGGACAGTGACATGTAAAACTATGGTTTCCTTCAGGGCTAAAGTGACAACGTATAATGAAGTTACAGGGGAGCAAACTGGATATTTAGAGGCTTTACAACCATTACTATTTACTTCCTGATTTGTTAACTGATAGTGAACCTATTGTTAAAATCTTTTGAAAATGCTTTTCAAAACTTACTGTCATTGACCATTAGTGGATAGGAATGACACTTAGCAAAATCTTTGAAAAACTATTGGGTAATTAGTAACTGATGAGTCTTTGGGAACTAGATTTTCCTGTGGATATTGTTTGTTCAAGGCATATGTTCTATTAAAATGGCAGAATGAAGTTTAACTAATAGCCAAATGTAGATACGAGCCAGGTTTATCAATGGCCTCTGAAACCTAAAGGTACCCCAAGCTTCTCTTCTCATTATGGTCTTGCAAACCCCTCACTTCATGGTCATGGTGGCAACATGGCACAAGGGAAACATGAGATAAAGTTAGAGCGTGTGGATTTGAATCTCAGCCTTCAGTTGACCCTAACCTAAAAATGGAGGTAATGACCATTATCTCTGAGATAATGTACAGGATTAAACATGCTAAAAATACGTGGTGCAAAGCAGGCCCTTGCTGAAGGCAGGTAGGAGTTGCTGATACTGTATCTGTCATTATAAATATTATTATTGTCATATTTTTATTCAAGCTATTACTAGCTTTCTCTTCTTAACCTTAGGTATATTAAATATTTCATGTGACTTATATCTGAGAAAAGCCTTGGAGGCTATATAGTTTGGCGGTGTTAATACTTTAGGCAACAGGATTTATAGTATATAAAGTATATGTCAGAGTAGTCTTTTGGGAAACAAACAAGGGGCCAGAATCCTGTCTGGTTATCTTTCACCTCATTAAACGCATGAGACACCTGAAGCCAACCATTAGAACCCAAGATATTTAAAAAATATGTTTTGGGAAAGCACTAGTCTTAAAGGTTTATTTTATAGATAATGAGATTGATTCAGAAATGTAATAAGATTAACCCTCAATACTACAATTAATATTAAAAATGAGGTTAGTTACAAATATTACTAGCTCTTAGTCTAGGATACCTTCTATTTTGTAGTGTTTCTCTACCATAGACTCTTGTCTTCCTATTTGCCAGCAATATTTCACATGGTACCAATATATGCTAACTCAGATAAGCATATAAGAGCAGAACTTTTTATTCCTTCAGACAAAAGAAACAAATTAAGTGTAGAGAAGATTTTAAGAGATATAGCATACAATTACTCTCTATGTTTCATTTAAACAAATAATGCAACATCAATTGATGTAACCACATTGTCTTAATAAAAACTTGGCGTCAATTAAAACATTTTTCCTAGTGTAAATTTTCTACTTCATTTATAGGAAATACATAGAGGGATCCTGAGACTAGAAAGATCTCAGATAACATAAACTTAGGTATTTCTTTCTTGATGACTTTGAATATGATTTACAGTGTAGTCATGAAATGTGAAATCTTGAAAGTCACATAGACATGTTCCTAAGTTGCATCTCTTTCACTTTTTGGTGTATGATGACCCCAAGTTACATTTCTCTCAGCTTTATTCTCCAGTCCTGGAGTTCTAAATGGAACAAATAACATGTCTTCATCAGAGGCCATATAAGAATTAATTGAGATTTTGCAATGTACTTAATGCCCTAAATCATCAGTTTCATTCATTGGTGCCTAAAAGGGACTGCATAGTGTAAAATGCTGAAATGAAAAGGCAGGTGATAAAGGTTATATGAGCACTGGTCAGTCCATGGGAGCAAAGTCTGCTGGTATTTCTCTCACTGGCATTTCATATTCAAAATATGAAATATATTTTATATTTAATTTTTTGCTTTAATATTTGTTTTTATTCAAGTTAGACCCAGTTATTTTACTAAGTATTTTTGCTGAGATATTCTTGTTTCGTATTTCATAAGAAATTACTCTTATGATGATGTAAAAATTAAGAAAATGTGTTTAAGCCTTGATTTTTCTATACTTACATGCATTTTATCATGAAAATTTAAAGCACACCATAAAAAGCATAGAGCTGGACAATAAATCTTCATATGACTAGAAATCAGATTTTTAAATTAACAATATTTTGCCACATTTAATTAAGAGAAATGGTTTACTTATTTGTTGATTTTTCCTTGATAAAGTATCAAAAAGCAAATCTCCTATGCCATGGCTGTAAGTACTTCAGTTTTCATCTTTAAAAGTATGAGTATTGTCGGGGCGCCTGGGTGGCGCAGTCGGTTAAGCGTCCGACTTCAGCCAGGCCACGATCTCACGGTCCGTGAGTTCGAGCCCCGCGTCATGCTCTGGGCTGATGGCTCAGAGCCTGGAGCCTGTTTCCGATTCTGTGTCTCCCTCTCTCTCTGCCCCTCCCCCGTTCATGCTCTGTCTCTCTCTGTCCCAAAATAAATAAACGTTGAAAAAAAAAATTAAAAAAAAATAAATAAAAAAAAATAAAAGTATGAGTATTGTCTTACACAGTCACGAAGGCATCATTATACTTAATGGCATTAATGTGTAAAGACATTAATCCTCGTTTTCTTCTTCTGGTTTTAAACACATAAGCGGTTTTCAAAGTAAAAGTAAATTTTTGCTGTGTTGGACTCTATTCTGCAGTTACATTGAATTGTGTCATGGACTTAAAAGATAACTTTATACTCATTTAAATGAAAATAAGTATTTATGGCCCTGAAAATATATAAAATATTTATGACAGAACCAAATATTAATTTATAGAACATAAGACTTACTAAATCAACAGCCATCTTTTTAAAGTGTGTGTATAGAATCCTACATATCATAAAAATAATAGAATGCAAAAATTATTTTAGTGATAACTTAGGGTATGATGCCTTTAATTAATATAATTCATGGACAAAGATTTAAGTCATAAGTATCCTCATTTATATTTAGAAGCATATTGATATGATTTGTTGAAAAAAATCAGTAACCTATCTACTTCCTAGTAGGAATTCTGACTTCTGAAAGCATTGGCTTTGGCCACCTAATTATTCTAATTTTGTGAATGCCCTTACTAAACCACATAAAATCATCATTATAAGAGCATTTGGGCAAAACCTGTATTAAGATAGCATTTCTGATGTTGTTTTCTGTAACAGGCAGGGTTAGGTCAGGGAAACCAAAGCTATTCTATATGTTTTCCATTAAAGAAGGATTTTAACACGAGAAATTAAAGAGTTATACGACCATTAGAAGTAGTGTGAGAGCAAAGGACAGGGAAGACTGTGCCACGGATTTCAACTTTGAGAAGCAATGTATGGCTCTCAAGAACATAACCCTAAGCAGGTAGAAACACAAGAACCTCATAGGGAATCTTTCAAGGAGGTCATGTGGAAGCTACTTTGAATACTATAAACCACCACTCAGCACGCAACGCTCCAGGAGTCATTGCCTTGACAGTCAATGTCATTGAATGATGACAACATCTCAGAAAGCCTTTGTGAAGTTTAGGTCTGCCATATGCCCATGTCTCTGCCTTCTTGCCTCTAGAGAATAATGGCTTCCCCCCTTTTTTTAAACTTACCAGTCTCACATGAGGATATCTTTTTGGCATATTCTAACGTGGAGCCACATGGAGAGAGGCATTCTGGAAATACAATTCTTGTTCTTTCTTCTGGGAAGGAATGGTAGTGATGGTGAGTTGAAAATACATACACATAGGCCTTTGGTAGAAGAGTCTGTTGTTTTTCTTTCTACTTTGGTTTATCTTATTGAATATGCATTCCTTCTGAAAACTTCTTGGGGGAATAAATGATGGAGGATAGATAAAGCAGATGTGAGATTACATTTTTCTTTGATTTTTAAAAATCTTGGTGACCTATGATAGTGTAAATAGCAATGAAGTTATGAGATAGAGGTTCTAACCGGCTTGGTCACTAAGGGTCCCCCATGTGACCTTAAGTTAGTCACTTAGCCTCTCTAAGATTTGGTATGTTCATCTGTTAATTAAATATAGTCAGATCTGTTCACTAGCACTTGTTACAGTGGGTTGCTTTAGGAATAACAAAGCAATATATGTGTTTATACTGTGTCACCAAGGTGTCAGAGAAATGAATGATTGATTCCTTTTCCAGTGTTGCAAGGTACAGCAATGTACACATAGAGGAAATCCTCAGGAAATCAACAATCAATCAAATTGTCCAAAACAGTTCCCAGCCTTCAAAAGGTTTCTCTCCCCAGCCTCGGAAGACTGGCTTCTGATTATTTTTAAAACCACTTGTTTATATCATGGATGTAAAAGGAACAAGAGTGTCAGAATACTCTTTTTATTCTCCCTTTTAGCCTATCGTCAACAAAATTGACGAAAACACCTGCTTGATCTCAGCCTAAGCATGGACAATCATTCATTCCTAACTTTATTATTCACTGAGTAAACATATAACAAGAGATGAGTTTTACCAAGTGAGAAACAGGCTGGGGAAACAGTGAAATGGCATATGAGCAAATATAAACAGACTCTATAATGCAGATTAATACTCAGTAAACCTATGACTGCATATGAGAATGACCTTCAGTACTTTCCACTTAAGTCATCTCTGATGTGATGTTCCAAGTCATCTACCTGGGGACTGCCTTTCAGGGCTGCAACCATGCTGCTGTACTGGCATCCATGCTGGCATCCTAAAGTGATGCCGTCTTCTTGCCGAGGCCCCTTTATTCAACTTCCGGGCGGAACTGCCCAGAGAAGCATGTAGGCTCTCCTTTCTCTTCCTCTTCTTTCTAATTCTTAAGTCTCGGAGAAACTGCTTCCTCTAGTGTCCTGTCACCCAGAAAGGTGTTTCTAATAAGATAATTTTAGCAACTGTAACATTTTATAAAGGAAAAATGTTTACTAATTTCTTCTTTGTGCCATATAAATAACTGCATCAATCAAATAAACACATTTAAAAATGAAAAGTAGTTGGCGATCCTCTCTGGGGCCACAGATAGGGAAGAGAAAACACAATATAACATCGTGGTAAATTTTTTCTACTGTGTCTACTGGAGTAGAAATTCTGAGAGGAGTTTTCTGTCAAGATGGTTTAGAGAAGGTAAAAATCAAAGAGGAAAAGATAATGGTCACCTGATAGAATCATCAACACATTTAGATAAATTGAAATACAAGGCAGATGAAGGAGAGGAAGGAATCACGGTAAGAGTATGATATGTTTGATTGATTTTCCTTCTTTCAGAAAACATGACGAGAAAATACATATTCCTATGAATATTTCATTGAGTAAACAAATGCACAACCATTGTTTTCTGAACCACAGTTTAGTTTCTATATGGTATATATGGGAAAGCCACAGTCAACCATGGTCTTATGTGTGAGAAAGATTCGGAGTGCTACAGGCCCAGGGCACATATTCTGGTTGCCTTTCCTACTGTCACCAAATGCCCTTCAGGAGAACTGGTGATTCTCAAATCTTTGATCCTGTTTCAGCTTTTGAGGGCACAAAGACAAGGCACTTCTTAAATAATGCAGCTAGTGCAATCTCCTAGACAAATGGCAAATTAATCAGTCTCTAAATCCTTGTTTTTTGAAGACTTGTGCATTTTTAAAGAAGACAGAGTAATTGTTTAGTGACTTGGTGCCATTGATTTTCATTATGGATGGTGTTGGCTGGGTCTATGTCAGGTCATCAGGGAGAGATAGCCTTTGCATAGCTAAATAAAATGGGGGGAAAAGGCACTTCTTATTTCATATTCAAGAGGAAAAACTCCAATCCTTCAAGAAGTTTTGCATGACCTTCCTTTAGCAACAACTTTTGCCCATTGCATGATTTTCAAAAAATGACAAAAATCTCTCTGCACAGATTTCAACAGGATGTCTTGCCTTCAATGGTGCAAAAAATGCCTCACCTGGGACAATTTTAAAAGAACGATGAATCTAAAACAACATGAACAAGATGATTTAAAATATTCAATTGAAATCCATAGTGAATTTCATGGCTGTGGTTGAACATGTTTAAACTAGACCACTCAAATCAAATGAACACTGTTTGCTTCAGCTGATGGAGAGAGCAGAAGTTTTGGGTTTTCAGAAGTTCGATTTAAGATAGGTTTGCTGCTATTTTATGTAGGTGTAACCAAAAAATTTTATCTATTGATGCTAAATTGGCTACAGTTAAAATGCCTTTTGTTAGTCCCAAGATAGCTATACTTTCTAATGTTTTCTAGATGGGATTCTCACACATTTGAGTTGGATGTGAAATTGTTTTAAATTTATAACCAAATTTCCCTCATCCTTCTCCATTTTGCTGAAAGGTTGGTTAAACTTTATTCACTGTTGATTCAGTTTTTTCTTTTAAACATAACCAACCTTATGTATTTATTCCCCAGCCCCTAATTTATTTAGTGTGTATAGACTCTGGAATCAAAGTTTCTGCAAATGAAGTGTTTTTATAGACTTAAATCTTTTCGAAATGAAATCTGTCCTTTTTTTTTTCTTTTTTTCTTTCTTTCTTTCTTTTTTTTTTTTACTTCACCGTGGCTGCTGCTTTTTTTCTCCCCCCAAAAATCTCACAGTTGTCATATTGTGACAACCCTTCGAATTCCTCCGGAGAAAAGTGTGACTCTAAAAAGGTTTTGCCCTGATTTATTTTTTGGATATATATCATAGCAATTCCCTCATTTAATGATAAGTAAATGATCTGAGTCAGTGAGCTGTTACACAGCTCAGTAAAAAGAAAGGAACTGACGGGGCGCCTGGGTGGCGCAGTCGGTTAAGCGTCCGACTTCAGCCAGGTCACGATCTCGCGGTCCGTGAGTTCGAGCCCCGCGTCAGGCTCTGGGCTGATGGCTCAGAGCCTGGAGCCTGTTTCCGATTCTGTGTCTCCCTCTCTCTCTGCCCCTCCCCCGTTCATGCTTTGTCTCTCTCTGTCCCAAAAGAAATAAATAAACGTTGAAAAAAAAAAATTAAAAAAAAAAGAAAGGAACTGTGCCTTACTGGAATGAGGGGTTTGTAAGATTTGACCCTTCCAATCTATGTGATAATTTTCTTCTAAATATAGTAATGAAGAGCTATTAAATAAATATAACAATTAAGGACATACTCTCAGATAATGGCAAGGGAATCTTATTAGATGGGATGTTATAATATTGCAGAAATTTGACAGGTAATTTAAGAGTCTTCAAAGGTTTTTTGATTCGTTGACCAAATATGCCTTAAGAGTTTAAGACCGGTTTACAGGACTGTTAACCATATTTAATGCTTTCTGTGTTGTCCACACCATAACAATAACAGTCCCAAAATATCAAATAATGATCGTGTCCTTTTCATCTGGTCATTGAAGATGGGGATTAATATTATCTTGGCTATCAATTTGAATGCTGTTATCCAGAGAGGAAAGTAAACATTGGGATCTATGTCTGAAATGTCTATCTTCAGTATGTTGTAAGTAGTGCTAAAGTTTCATGACAGAAAAACACTGTTTTTTCTGTTTTTTGTTTTTTGTTTATTTTTTTTCTACCTTTGGTCAATTATATTTGGGGAAGTTCTCAACTAAGTTCAGGCAGGCATTTTCAGGGAGCAGCAAAGGTAGACTCTAATTTCATTTCCTTCCAAGTTATTTTGGCTATTCACATTTTACCCTCAGGTTTGTTATAATTCCTTTTGTCACCTTATTTGCAAATTTTTGTCCTGCATAATATGAAAGATAATTCATAAGTATTCTCAGAAATCAATATAATAGTTATGATATCAAATATTTCATGACACAATTCCTGTGTTCTTTATTCCTGATGACAGACTGCAAAGTACTGCATTATCTGAGTGAGAGAGTGGAAAGGAGAGGGAGGAGGAAAGAAAAAGTAAAGGGAAAAGTAATAGAACAAATGGAAATTTGAGGGAATCCACTTTGCATTTCTACTGCTTCTCAATATGCAAGCATAATTAGAAGGTTAATGAATAAATTAAGAATGAATTGACAACCTTAAAACTACAATGTGGGGCAAATGGCTGGCTCAGATGGTGGAGCATGTGACTCTTAATTTCAGGGTTGTAAGTTTGAGCCCCACTTTGGGCATAGAGCTTTACTTAACAAAAACAAAACAAACCAATGAAAAAAACCCCCACTGATAATGATGCAGTATTTACTATGTGAATAACTATTTCCAAGATTCATTTGAGTTTGGGATTCAACTCATAGACAAGATTCAAGATAGGATTCTCTCTACCCTATTGTTGAATATGTTCTATTTTATTGAGAATATACGAATGAGAATATGTAGTGAAAATATTATCACCCGTCACTTTACTTCCACAATAGATGCTTATCTTTTCTAAAAGATACATCTATGTGGAAAATAGTGGTATAAATGAAATATTGGTAATTGATGACGTAGATTACTTATTGATGATATATTGGTGTAAAATTTAGAATATATGTATTTCTATATATATCTATAAATATGTTCTATATATGTATTATACATATTTATATTTAGAGATCTTAGTTACATGGCAAAAATTGTGTTGGGTAGGGGACCTCAGAGATCTTACATGAAGCATAAGCCAAAAGCATGTGTGTTTATGTCTTTCTGTACATGAGAAAAAATTACCGACATAGCTGTGTCAAAACTCGAGGGACATGCTGAAGCCTAGACATCAGGAGGGAGAGCCAGGAAGTAAACACATTTAAAGAGCCAAAGAAGGTATTAAACCAGAGGTGAAATCCTAAAGCTGAGGTCTAGAGGATGAGTTTAGGACCATTAAATATGAAAGTAATTATCAGGTTACATTGTAGATGTTATAGTTTTTGTAAGTTGTGAAAACCCCAGGGCAGGAATAGTCTGATATTTCAGGGGCAGAGGCCAAATGGAGTTATGGGACCAGGGAAAAAGAGAAGATGGATATTTGGGTATTCTGAGATCAAGGAAACTACCCAATAAGTAGCATGTATGTATGTCTACGTACTGCAGAAAATAGTGACAGTTGACTAGAGCTAGCCTTTTCTTATATTTAGACGTCTCCTTTTTTAGTACATTTCAACTATATGTTACTTGTTAGTCTCTAGTCTTAGACTCTATGCTCGTTGAAGATAATGCCCATCAATCATCTGATTAATGTGATTCACTTGCAAGTGAGTTATTGGGGTTTATTTATATGATAAAATGTTCGAGTTAGGAGGAGAAAAATCGGTTTCAGATTCCTGGAATTCCATTTATTAGTGTGAATATAGGCAAGTTAGTTGACCTCTGAACATCTTATTCTTCAGTTTACCTTGTAGAATTGTGTTAGAATATAAGCAAAATGAGTTGTGTTGTGTTTAGTTCATAACAGATGTTTAATATCTGGAACATATTTTGGACATCTACAGTGCCTGGCCCCTAGAAGATGGTCTAGGCTTCTTCAAATATGTTTGATTCACTGAATGTCTTAGTTTGAGTTCCCCCCAAAATAGAGATGGACACAAGGAAGTACTTACACTTATTCTCCTCCCTGTGGGATTTTACTCCCTTGAACTTCTGGGAGAAGCAGCTTCCTGTGAACTTGAAACAAGTTATGAGGTGGAAATGCATGGAACAGTCTCAGGAAGAGCCTACCAAAATATATGCAGAATTGCCCACTGCCCCTGTGCTCAAATCACAAGCAGGCTTAGGGGTACAGAGCATAGCACAAGAAGGGTCTCTATAACCAATAAATCATGGCATTCAGGCTTAGAATTTCAAAAGCAAAGAATAAATATTTGGAGGAGGAGTACATTGTTTTCTGCTTTATATTTGTTTTCTGCATGCCTAGCACAGTTCCTGACACATATTAGATACTTTAAAAGAGTTTGTTGATTTAAAGTACATTAATCTACTGGTAGTGTCCTACAGAACTGCTAACAGATACGTGCTGAAAATGTAGAATAAAGGTCAGTGTACTATATTCTTTTTAATTGGCTCGGCCTATCATTATTGTTGCTGAAGTTATCCTCATAATTCTTTTGGTCTTTAATTACTATCTTAATATCTTTTTGGATTGCCTAAATGTAATACTCTTTGTAGGTAATCAATGATAAATAGCCACAGTATTATAGGCCATAAAACATCTTTTGTGATCATATAAATGCTATTTTATAGGATCGTTACAATGGATTTCTTTCCGTGAGAACCCACAAATACAAAAACGCCCTTAAACAGAAAGGAATTGCAAAGACTCTCTCTTGAGAACGAGAGTTGTTTGCACCAGACATGAGGAGATCTCCCTCTTCACTTTATGTGTCCCCTAAATAAGAGGCCCTCCCCAGAGGTGTTTATATAGGATAACTTTAACTCTGACTTTAAGCTCGTTCATTTTTTGTTATCTCTATCATCTTCTGAGGTTAAAATGTCAAATCATCATATTATTCTCTGATCAATTAATATGATTCCTCTTAAATAAATACAGTTTTGTGTTTAGATTTCAGTGACTTTTCATAAGGAGTATCCAAACCCAGAAGTTCTGTACACTATCACTGTTTTCTCTCACAGACAAATTTCTTAGGAAGGAATCATGGTCTCACAGGGTGAGAAGAGAAAGTACAATCCCCCAGTCATCGTACAGGAAGAAGTGGAGTTGTTGGAACGCGTGTCAGACGTACAGCCTGATTCTTAAGTAGCAGGGTTGAAGTATGATTTTTTGGGGAGAAACAGCTCCAGCAATATAAGACAAGATTATCTCCTGCAAAAACATGTACACTTTCAAAAACAAGAGATTGGGGAGATGCTAATCTTTTGTCTAATCCTCAGAACTATCTATGTCAGAGTTTCATTGTTATTGCTGTTTGTTGTTGCTTCCTTTTGTTTTATTTAAGAATTGAGTTACCAGATAAGTCACAAAGTGAGAAATGAACCTGAAATTACGATCACTATTGTTGGTTTTTTTTTTTCCTGCCATCCAAAATCCCTCCCTGCAACCCCTAATAGTAACTGTGCCTAGTTTGTAAAATACACTGGCCGAGCTAGAACATGTTGAAAAACATTTCAAAGTAGGCTTGAAATAATAATGTAGATGATACTAAACCTCTTCATTATCTTGTTACTTTAACATACTGTTTTCTTTTATTTTTCTTCAAGTTTATCTGAATACCAAAACCAAAGCCAAAAATGCATATACAAACACTTACTTTCATATGGTAGAGAGTTTGAGATATTTCAATACTTGTAAGCAAACACTGATTTTTAATAACCACTGTGCTGTGGTTAATTCAACAGGCTAGTGAACTGACAGAAGATGCATTTTTACTCCTGAAATTATTATGGATGCTACCTAATATGCCACTCAAACAACCTTCCTGTTCTTCTCTTTATTGGTCCGATTATGGGGCGTGCAAACACGTTCTTGTGGTCGAACTGCATCCAGTTAGACCCATTAACAGTTCTTTCAATTCAGGTTTGTGGAGAGAATATCTTTTCCAACCACAGAATGTCTGTTTACTAGAGGGAAAAATGCATCTTAAAGTCTGTAGAGATTTAAAAAGGCAGGGAAAACTTTACAGAGTGTCCAGCAGCATCTGTAGATAGAAACTGAATAAGATGAAACCAAGTTAAGGTGAGTTCAGGAGGGGTAGCTTTCTCTGATAGACTTGCAACTCCCTGCTCTGTTTTTATGTGGCATGGTCTCAGAAACTTTCAGTTCAGTTTCTTTTTAAAATTTCCTTGGGCTCAAATACCTTCTTCTGGAAAGCGTTGCAGAAATTGTGTTATTATTTTAGCAGGAACAGCTATTCTACAAGACTATAATAAAAATAACTAGAATCTGTATTCTTCTGAGACTCTTGTTGGACATTTTCCACTTCTGCCCTGATATAAGAGGCCTTCTGTAAATGTCTCTTCCCTGGTTATCAAGGAAACCTTGCTTTGGCTTCTGTAAATATTATTGCAATTATATTTTGATCCTACCTATACTAAATGCTGAATCTACCCTTTCTTTAAGGCTCTTCTCATCTAGTTTGTAAAACTGGAGTTGCCCAAACATGGTTCACAATTGAACAATAAGTGGAGCAAATACTATGGAGCCTGATGGTTCTTATATTAGAGTTGTATCCTTGTTCAGAGAAAATGCTACAGTATTTTTGAGGGAAAAAATGGAAAGGTTTATTGAACCATGTGTGTGAAATTTGTAATGATCAACTTTAAGAAGACAGTTTGTCTCCATTTTACCACGCCCCCGCTCACTTTACATGCCATGGAGAACACCTCACCTTCACTTGTGTCTCAACTTTACCCGGAGAAAGGACTGTCACCATATTTATTTGAATACCTATGTATCTTTGCTTAATTCATTATAAGTCCCTCAAATTTGATCAGAGTATATCCTCCTCACCTAACTCAAATGTCTGACAAATAGTGGCTCTTCAGTGATGTTTGCTTAAAAGAATGAAGTAGGAGGGCAAGAATATCATTGTAACTTTTAAAAAGACAGTTACTTAACTTTTATTTTTCTTATTTATATTTGTTTCCTTGTGGCTTTAAAAAAAATGTTTGATTAGTCATGTTAGAGTCTTTGTATCACTGGTAGGGAGATGCCAGAAATTTAATTTTAACTGAATTTTCTCTAACGTTTACCCGGTGACCCAAGAGGCTCACAACATTTTTAGGAATTTGGCATGCTGATACTTTTGATTCCTTGGTTTCTTGGAATTTTCATCTCTTCTCTTTTTTCTTCTTTCTTTTCTTTTTCTTTTCTTTTTCTTTTCTTGTCTTCTCTCTTCTTTTCTTCTCTTCTCTGTTCCTTTTTACTTGGTGTCTGTTTTTGGATTTATGTACAAATGTATTTTTGTGTTATTTCTTTATTGAGGTATACTTAACAAAATTGTAACATATTTGAAGGGTACCGTGTGATGCTTTGATATACGTATACATTTGGAAAGGATTCCTTCCACTGAATTCATTTAATAATACATCGTCTTCTTTGCTTACTTGCTTCTTTGTTTGTTCATTTGTTTATTTATGAGATTTAAGTTCTACTTTCTTAGCGAACTTCAGTTATACAATACAATGTTATCAATTATAGTCACTACATTATATATTAGACCCTCAGATTTTATTCATTTTATAACTGAAAATGTGTACCCTTTAGCCTATCTCTCTCTCTTTTCCCCACTCCCAGCCCATGGCAACCTCTTTTATATTTTCTGTTTCTGTGAGTTCTACTTTTAATTTATTTATTTTTAATTCCACGTTTAGGTGATAGCATGGCAATATTTGTGTTTGACCTATTTCACTTAGGATAGTGACCTCAGGTTCATCCATGATGTCACAAGCAGTAGAATTTCCTACTCCCAAAAGGTAAATAATATTCCATTGGGTGTGTGTGTGTGTGTGTGTGTGTGTGTGTGTGTGTGTGTATGTGTGTGTATGTATGTGTATATATATATATATATATATATATATATATATATATACACACACATATACATATATAAAAATAACATTCATCTGTCAACAGATGTTTCGGTTGTATTTTTATTGTTTCTTCACAAGGTGTGGTTCTGATACTTAAAATGATATTTAGGAATGTGTAGAAGGATTTCTGATTGCCACAGTATCTGGAAATGTTGCTGGCATTCAGATCCCATAGACCCAGGCATCATCCACATACTGAACTACATGTAACTCTCTTGCACAATGAAGACTCCCAACTTCCCTAAAATGTTAGTAGTACTCCCACTGAAAATTTCTATAGGATTTTAAGATGGAAATCAACATTTCTTGAATAATTACATAATCTTGAATATGTTGTAAAAGTTGTTTTATTTGCACTGTGGAGGTGGGAGACTATGGCAGATGCACAGAGGTTTAAAGTGCTACTTCTGGGGCACCTGGGTGGCTCAATGGGTTAAGCATCCGACTCTTGATTTCAGCTCAGGTCATGATCTCACTGTTCATGAGTTTGAGCCCCTCATCCAGCTCTGCAAAGAGTGTGGAGTCTGCTTGGGATTCTCTTTCTCCCTCGCTCTCTGCCCCTTTCTCCCCATCAAAATAAATAAATAAACTTAAAAAGAATAAAATAAAGTGCTATTTCTTTTTCTCTGGGAATTTAAAATCTAGTTAGGAGATTATAGAGAACAAGGAAGCTGGAAACATTAAAATTAGTATGTTCGGACAGTTTTTTTGATCATTACTTACCTCTGCCTAGCTCACTCCACATTATAACTTGCCCTATTCAATGAGTCAATGTAGGTGACATGTGACAAATGTGTATAGCAAGAATTACATGCTTTGAGGGACATCAATGGGCTGCTAAAATTATAGACACTATATTGACGTGATGGGAGAATTTTCACTTTTTGTATAGCTCTGATGATCACATATAAGAATACTCTCAGAAATACTTAGCTCTCTGTTGCTGGCATTGGACAGTATAAGAATAGAGGGAAACTCTAACATAACTTCTTGGATTGTCAATATTACCAGACATCAATTTTATATAATTTTATGTTAAAATAAACATGTATACTGTTACCAATTAGATTATAAAATTCACATGAGTTTTAAACATAAATCAGATGACTGTGGAGACATTTAATTCCTGTTTTCAGTTATATTCTTAGACTCAGCGTTGCATATGTTTATTTTCCTCTTTTATAAGGGACATTTAGTGAAAAATTTTAAGAATACTAGAGTTAGCTGTTGGCCTTCTAATAAAACAATTTTTTTGCCAAAAGTAAGTCTCCAGCCAAGACAGAGAAGGGTACAAGTGCCCATGAACGCTTTTAATATTTTTCAACACAATTCTCAGCTCTTCCATTATGTAGAATTGCTATGTTCACCAAGGAAGGATTGACATATGAGTTAGAAGAAGAGATGAGATTGAACACGCTCTCTCTAGATTTGTAGCCCCCTCCCCTCAATGAATCAGGGGAGCTTTTAAACAGACAATAAGCTTACTCTCCAAAATCACTTTTCCAAAGGGAGTAGGCTTTCTTGTGGGTACAGAAATGCAACCTCTTGAAAACAGGTGCTGACACCCAAGAACATGAAAGTACTGAAGTCATAAATAGCTGAGGGAAAGAGGAACACTGATAAACTCCTGGGCAAATTGATGAGACAATTCAGAATATAGTTGTTTACTATCTACCTATTGCTTAGGTGATCCAGATAAACTGTAGATGAACTGCAAAAGAATACTTAACGACTGCTCACTGAAAAATTTTCAATGAAACTGACAGCTATTCAAGTAGGAACAGTGAGTTAGGCACCAAAATAACTATCTACTAAGACCTATTTTTCTTAAATGCTCTGATATTATGCTTAGAGATAATGAGAAGTAATCAAGGATTTGTAGGAAGGAGGGCTGTACTAGTTTTTCTTCTCTGGAATAATTTTACATTGCCGTTACTATGGATTTGCGTCAGTATTGTTATCTCTAGAATGAAAATAACACCTTTCCCCCCTCCCAAGGTTTTTGTGAGACATAAATGAAAGAATAAATAGCATAGTGTACTCACAAAGTAAATACACAATAAACACGAGCTATTATTAAAGAAGGACTTTCTGCAATAATTTCTCCCTTAGCTAGACTCTAGGAACCTGGTATCCTGTTCCTATTATTAGATCTTCTTGTGCTTGTCAAGAGTTCCCATATTTATTTCAACGCTCCACCTCAAGCAGCTAAAAGTTGTTTATCAAAATTATTGAAATTAGAATCTCTACAAGATGTCGCTGCATTGTTAATGTTTTTGTTTTCTCTTTGTCCCTATTTGTGCCTTGGAGTTGTGAATACATGTGAAAAATACACTATTGAACAGATATTTTTCAATGACCCCTTGTGACCGAGGCACCGTAGTAGTCACTGGGAAGGCAGTGGGAAAAGGGATATAGGAGTGAGCTAAAAAGGAATTTTTACATATTATAGTAACTATAAGACACCTGCTCACTATGTTTGAAAGCAAAGAAGAGTAGCACCTATCTTAGCTTACTTGTCTGTGTAGAATAAGAAGGGGGCAGCTTGTGGAGAAAGTTTCTTCGAAAAACTGCTTTTTTTTTTTAACGTTGTTATTTAAATTCCAGTTAGTTGATATGCAGTGTGATACTAGCTTCAGGTGTACAATATAGTGATTCAACACTTCCCTACAACAACCCAGTGGTCATCACAGCAAGTGCCCTCCTCAATCCCCATCACCTATTTCACCCGTACCCCTACCCTCCTCCCCTCTGGTAACCATCAGTTTGTGCTCTACAGTTAAGAGTCTTTCTTCATTTGGCTATCTTTTTCTTTCTTGCTTGCTTTCTTGCCTTCTTGCTTTCTGGCTTTTAATTAATTTTTTTAACATTTATTTATTTTTGGGAGACAGAGACAAAGTATGAGCAGGGGATGGGCAGAGAGAGAGATGAAGACACAGAATCCGAAGCAGTCTTCAGGCTCTGAGCAAGCTGTCAGCCCAGAGCCCTACGTGGGGCTCGAATCCATGAACTGTGAGATCATGACCTGAGCCAAAGTCAGACACTCCACTGACTGAGCCACCCAGGCGCCCCTCTCTTTTTCTTTGTTTTTCTTGTTTGTCTTGTCTCTTAAATTCCACATATGAATAAAATCATACGGTATTTGTTTTTGACTGACTTCTTCCGCTTAGCATAATACTATCTAGCTCCATCCATGTCATTGCAAATGGCAAGATTTCATTCTTTTATGGCTGAGTAATATTCCATTGTATATGTGTGTGTATACTCATCTTCCTTATCCATTCGTCAGTCGGTGGATGCTGGGACTTTTTCCATAATTTGGCTATTGTAGATAATGCTGCTACAAACATTGGGGTACATGTGTCCCTTTGAATTAGTAGTTTTGTATTCTTTAACCACATATCTAGTATTGCAATTGCTGGATCATAGGGTAGTTCTATTTTTAACTTGTTGAGGAAACTTCACACTGTTCCAGGGCGGCTGCGCTCATTTTCATTCCTACCAAGGGTGCAAGACAGTTCCCCTTTCTCGAGGTTCTCATCAACAATGGGAGAAAGTGTATCTTAAAGAGTAAAAGGGGTTTAGTCTGGAGGAAAGGAAACTACTTAATTTGGGGCTGATCTGCCACTGTTATTTGGCGTTTCGGTATTTCCAAATCCAACTATTCCTTTCTCGTTGCCTGCTATAACTCACACCAACACGTACGTTTTCTGCTTTCCAACGTGACTTACGTGTAACTCCTATTATAAGCTACTAATTGAACTATGATACGTGGTCCTGCTAGACCTACAAAATTAAGCATCCTATGCAGTATTGTCAGTGACTTGCAGTAGAGATAGGTCCCCCAAATCTGAAGTGGAGAATTGAAAAGGGAGAGATTACCTTTTAAAATGAGGACAAGTAGGAAAAGTCAAAAGTAGATGGAAAGTGGAAAAAAATGTTTGGTATTTCTTGGTCTTGAATGTGAGAGGCATTTTTTTTTTTTTTAATGTGGCTGGAATGAATCTAAACCCTTTTTCTGTATTTGGAGGGTTCACCAATGTGTGATTTTTTCCAGATGGCAGAGCCTACTTCCTATTATAAACAATGAAAATGACAAGGGTTTGTTTGCTGAGTTTCCTTTTCAGCCAAGACAGGGACATGTGATGTAGGCTTCGCCCATAAGATGCACGATCCCACAGTTAATAATGGTGAGAGCAAGGGGCCGGGGGCGGGGGGGGGGCGGTGAGGGTGCCTGGGTGGCTCAGTCGGTTAGGTGTCCAACTTCGGCTCAGGTCATGAGCTCCTGGTTTGTGACTTCGAGCCCACATCTGGTTTTCTACTCTCCGCGTAGGGCCCACTTGGGCTCCTCTGTCCTCCTCTCTCTCTGCCCCTCCCCCGCTGGTTCCCTCTCTCTCTTCTCTCAGAATAAATAAGTAAACTTATAAAAAATAAAGTACATACACACATATATGCGTATATGTATATATATATGTATATATGTGTGTATATATACATATATGTATATATGTAAACGTAAAAAGGATTGTGAGAGCAAGGGCACAGGTACCATGCAAGTTCCGTTCTGAAAGCAGGTAGAAGAAGCAGTGGCAGTACCATCTAGTTGGGCAACCTCTGTGACTGGGGAACCAGTGACATTTAATGTTCTGCAGCAGAGGCTGAGGTTACTGCAGATATGGCCCTGGCTGCTCTTTAGATTTCCTTGAATTCCTGCCCATGTCTCAAGTTTGACTCAGCAGTCTGCCTGGCAATTCTGTGGGCTTTCTAAAACTCTTTCAGTCAGTGCCTTTTATGCTTAAAATAGAAGAGTAGTTTCTGTTGCTTGAAAGTAAAAACCAATGAAGGTGTAAAATAAGAGAGTTTTGAAAAGTTGTTATTAACCTGATGTCTTCCACAGATCAAATAGGCCAGTTATGGGAAAGCAGTGGTCCTGACAAGTTCTGCAAACTCGTGCCAACTATTTATGACGTGAGACTTTGTAAATAAACTCTTTTTACACCCATTCTCTGAGTTCACATGTATTCTGCTAACATTAGCTTTTAGTAGATCTTTTTAAAGGTTCTATTTAACAACATTTGTCTTAAGAGGACCCAAGGAAAGGAATTTATAAGCATATTAGATCTATTAAAAGTTTACTCCCACCAGTCTTTACAATGGGAGCCCTGGGAATTAGAACAGATGCCAGAGTGACTAACTACCACAGTTAATATGTATTGAATGTCTATTTGTGAAGTACTACACAAAATGAATTACATGAATTAATCTCATGTTATACCCACTCGATCCTACGAGGAAAGAAGTACTATGTTTGTTTTATAGGTAATGAAACTGATAACTGAACATTAAAAAAAATAGACATAAGCCATATAGATGTCAAGTGAAAGAGCCAAGATTTAAATCAAGGGCTGTCTATCTTTAGACCTGAACTCTTCGTCAGTGCACTCATGAGAGATATCATACTTTCCTGTCATTTTTACCCTCCAAAATCCTTCTTTCACAGGTAAGCTCAGAAGGATGTGTTTGCATTAGGAAGATCGTCTATACTAATATACTAAAGTAATATTTTTTGCTTTTTCCCACTCATATCATTCTCATAATTTTGATTGGTTTTACTTCATCAGTGGAAAGGAAACGAAGCGAACTACGATCTCTTTTCTTTTTCCAGTATTACTGATAAATAATTGACTTACACATTGTGCAAGCACAATATGATGATCTGGTACATGAATATATTGTAAAATACTTATCATAATAAAGTGAGTATAACACATCCTTCCCCTCACATAATTTCTATTTTGTTTTTGTTACACTGGGAACATTAGAGCTCTACTGTCATAGCAACTTTCCAGTATACAGTACAAAATTAGTTATAGTATTCAGGCTGTATACTAGATCTCCAGAACTTATTCATCTTGAAATTGAATGTTTATAGTTTTTGATGAACATCTTCCCATTTCCCCCACTTCTCAGTTCCTGGAAACCACCATTCTACTCTATGTTTCTATGAGTTTGTTGTTTCTAGATTCCACACGTAGGTGATACCACACCTTATTTATCACTCTTTCTGACTTATTTCACTTAACATTAGGCCCCCAAAGTCCATCCGTGTTGTCTCAAATGGCAGGATTTCTTCATTTTTTATGGCTGAGTAATATTCCAGGGTGTGTCCATGTGCACACAATATTTTCTTTGTCTATTTGTCCGTCTACTTGTCTTGGCTTTTAGCAATAATGCTGCAATGAATATGAGGGTGTGTATATTTTTTCAAGCTAGTGTTTTTATTTCTTTTGTATAAGTACCCATCAGTGGAATTATTGGATCATAGGGTACATATATCTATTTTTAATTTTTTGAGGGACCTCCATACTGTTTCTCATAGTGGCTTCACCAATTTATATTCCAACCAACA
This sequence comes from Leopardus geoffroyi, assembly GCF_018350155.1. Lineage (NCBI taxonomy): Eukaryota > Metazoa > Chordata > Mammalia > Carnivora > Felidae > Leopardus > Leopardus geoffroyi. The sequence goes on from NC_059342.1 coordinate 48,721,127, forward strand.
GTGTACAAATGTTCCCTTTTCTCCACATCTTCACCGGCATTAATTATCTCTTGTCTTTATATATTATATATTAACATATAAATATAAATATATATGATTTAATATATATATTATATAATATATAATATATAAAAATATATATGATTTATTGTCAAATTGGCTAACATACAGTGTGTCTTTATATATATTATATGTAATATATATAACATAATAAATATAATATATAATATATACAAATATATATAATATATATTATAATACATATATAATATATATAAATTATATATATGTGATTTATTGCCAAATTGGCTAACATACAGTATGTCTTTATATATATATTATATGTATATTATATGTATATTATATGTATTATATATATTGCCAAATTGCAATAAACATACAGTGTGTAAAGTGTGCTCTTGGTTTTGGGGTATATTCCCATGGTTCATCACTTATGTACAACACCCAGTGCTCATCCCAAGTGCCCTCCTCAATGCCCGCCCCTCAATGCCATCACCCATTTTCCCCTCTCCCTCACCCTCCCATCCACCCTCAGTCTGTTCTCTGTATTTAAGAGTCTCTTACTCTTTGCCTCCCCCACTCTCTGTCTGAAACTATTTTTTCCCCTTCCCTTCCTCCATGGTCTTCTGTTAAGTTTCTCAAGATCCACAGATGAGTGAAAACATATCTCTTATCCTTTTGATAATAGTCACTCAAACAGGTGTGAGGTGATATTTCCTTGTGGTTATGATTTTATAGTCTCTGATGATAAGTGCTATTATTGAGTTGAGCACATTTTCATGTACCTGTTGGCCATCTGTATGTCTTCTTGGGAAAAATAGTCAGTTTGTCTGCCTATTTTTAATTGGATGTTTTTTCGTACTGAAGTGTATAAGTTTATGTGTTTTGGATATTAAGATATTATTAGGTATGTGATTTGTAAATAATTTCTCCTATTTAGTAGTCTGCCTTTTCATTTTGTTCATGGTTTCTTTTGCTATGAAGAAGCTTTCAGTTTGGTGTAGATCCACTTTATTTTATTTTTGTTGTTGTTGCTTTTACTTTTGGGGTCAAATCCAAATAATCATTGCCAAGACCAATGTCAAAGAGTTTACCCTCTATGTTTTCTTGTGGGAATTTTATGGTTTCAGGTTGATTTTTTGTGTGTGTATGGTATAAGATAAAGGTGAAGTTTCATTCTTCTACATGTGGCTGCCCAATTTTCTCAAGACCATTTATCGAAGAGACTTTCCTTTCCCCCGGTATAGTCTTGACTCATTTGTCATAAACTAATTGAATGTTTCTGCACAGGTTTATTTCTGGGCTCTGTATTCTGTTTCATTGATCTGTGTGTGTGTTAATGCCAATACCATAGTGTTTTGATTACTAGCTCTGAAATATAGTTTGAAGTCAAGAAGTGTGATGCTGATTTGTATCCTAAAACTTTGCTGAGTTTACTTATTAGGTGTAAAGTTTGATGCTGGAGGCTGTGTTATTTTCTCTAAGGGTAATTATGCCATCAGAAAATAGACAGTTTGACTTCAACATAATAAAGACTGTCCATGACAGACCCACAGCCAATATTATACTCAATGGTGAAAGGTCAAAAGTTTTTCCTCTAAGATATGGAACAAAACTAGGGTGTCCACTCTCACTATTCCAACTCAATATGGTACACAAGTCATAGAGCAATTAAATATGCAAAAAAGCCATTCAAACTAGAAAGGAAGAACTGAATTTTTTGAAGCCAAAATCAACTACTCTCAGTTCCAGTGTGCACAAATAATACCTAATCACATTTTAAATAATTTCTCTGGCATATTCTCAGTGAAGTAGAATGAAAGTCTAAGTGGATATTCTTTTGAAAGTTTCTCTTCTCATAAAATAGGTGGATTGATTGCTTAAACTTTCATTAGTATTGTCTTAGTCATTTTGAGCTGTTACAACACAATACCGCAGACTGGGTGGTTTAGAAACAACAAATTTATTGATCACAGTTCTGGAGACCAGAAAGTCCAAGATCAGGCATCAGCATTATCGCCTTCTAATGAGGGCTGCCTTCCTGGTTCATGGCTGACAGCTCCTCATTGTGTCCTCACATGGTAGAAGAGGCTAGTGATCTCTCTGGAGTCTTTTTTTTATAAGGCTCTAACTAATCCGCTTCATGATAGTTCCACCTTCATGCCTTAAGCACTTCCCAGAGTCCCCACCTAATTAGTACCATCACACTGGGCATTTGGATTTCAACACATGAATTTCGGCGGGGGGTGGGGGGGTGGGGGGGGTGGGGTAAGGGGACATAAATATTCAGACCATAGCAAATACTAATTATATCTCTAAAAATTTGTTTGCAGTAATATTTTGTTAAAAGTGGAAGAAGGGAAAAATGGGCTAAAGATATTTTCATATTTCTTCTCTATGAATTGACTCTATTTAGAAGATAGAGGAAATGAGTTTTAACCACCCAGGAAGATTCTAATCTAGCCCCTTAGTCAATTTATTGATTCTTTTACAGGGAAGCATATAGTATTTTATCAAGGATAAAATCAAGGGTTTTATTTTCATGGCAGAAATTTAGGCACAAATAAAAATATTGAAAAACTAAAGGGCAGAGACACAAGGTACAGAACATAAATATAAATTTTTAAATGTACAATAACTTTTGTAAGCCAATGATAACATACAGATATGCAAAAAGTCATGACTTTTTGGTGAAATGAACTCTGTGACCTTCTGGTATTGAAGAACTGTCAGAAATCAGTGAAATGGTAACTGAGAAAAATGTCACAATACAGATGGACTCTTACAGTGATTTTCTTAAGGGGATACTAAATATTAGGATTGAGTGACTTAAACAGATTCACAAAGGAGTATCAGTCTCTCAATATGAGCATGTGAAACACTTAGAAGTATTAAACTCTGTAATAAAATAATAACCCATGAGATACTTCTCTGACCTCTGAGAGGACATTACAGGGTGGTCCTCAGGGTACATGAGGCTAAAAACTTTTTTATTTCCTAGATTCACTTTACTATAAGTTATTGATATATTTAGACAATGTAAGAAAAGGATAGTAAGTTGGCTAAGATATGACTTAACAGTATAAGGCAACGAAAACTCATATAATGGCTTGCTAAAGAGGTGGTTTTAAAACTAGTTCCCCCAGTTAGCTGCTCTCACACTATACAGAGGCATAAAAACAATTCTCAAGTTTCTAGGATTAATGGCTTATTGAACAGCTACCACAAGAAGTGCTAACTTGGAAAGATAGGAAACAGGTAGCCAACTTCATTAGATTTTTTTTTGAAGGGAAGAGTATTTGTGGCTTTGATCAAAATTTAATTTTGAATCTAAATAGAGAACCCAAAAATGAACCCACAAAAATATGGCCAACTAATCTTTGACGAAGCAGGAAAGAATATCCAATAGAATAAAGACAGTCTCTTCAGCAAGTGGTGCTGGGAAAACTGGATAGCGACATGCAGAAGAATGAACATGGACCACTTTCTTACACCATACTCAAAAAGAAACTCAAAATTGAATGAAAGACCTAAATGTAAACTAGGAAGCCATCAAAATCCTAGAGGAGAAAGCAGGCAAAAACTCCTTTGACCTTGGCTGCAGCAACTTCTTACTCAACACGTCTCTGGAGGCAAGGAAAACAAAAGCAAAAATGAACTATATGGACCTCATGAAGACAAAAAACTTCTGCACAGCAAAGGAAACAGTTAGCAAAACTAAAAGGCAATCAATGGAATGGGAGAAGATATTTGTAAATGACATATCAGATAAAGGGTTAGTATCCAAAATGTTTATAAAAAATTTAGCAAACTCAACACCCCAAAAACAAATAATCCAGGGAAGAAATGGACAATAGACATGGATACACACTTTCCCAAAGAAGACATCCAGATGGCTAACAGACCCATGAAAAGATGTTCAACATCACTCATCGTCAGGGAAATATAAGTCAAAACCACAATGAGATACCACCTCCTACCTGTCAGAATGGCTAAAATTTACAACTCAGGCAATGACAGATGTTAGTGAGGACATGGAGAAAGAGGAACGCTTTTGCACTGCTGGTGAGAATGCAAATTGGTGCAGCTACTCTGGAAAAGAGTATGGAGGTTCCTCAAAAAATTAAAAATAGAGCTATTGTATGTAAGTGACGAGCCATGGGAATCAACCCCCAAAACCAAGAGCACACTGTATATACTATATGTTAGCCAACCTGACAATAAATTATATTTAAAAAATTGTATACTTTAAGATGCCAGACTAACCGGTTTATTAAGGAGTTAAATACAAATAAACATGTGGCAAACAATATATCATAATTCAAGGGTTAATTATAAACCTCTCTTCACTATCCTGGCACTTCTACTCTTAATATTTCAGAACTTGGTGCGTAGTTAGCTGTATTGGAGGGATAACTCTTGTTGAATGTGCAGTAGCTTCAGCCAGTGCCAAAAGCCATGTGTACTCTGCATGTGAACATCTTCTGGAAATGCCCCTTGCTTTCTATCATGGCCTTAGAGGAATGAAGGACATTTTCTAGTCTGAATATTTCTAGGAAGTGTTCTCAGTTCATTCAAAGGTTGTTTCCCAGCGTTGGTTTATATACTTTCAGTTGGAGAGTATAGCAAAAGGGCTTTTTTTTATCTTTTTTTTTTCTTAGCTTGTCTCATGCCTGCTGTAGTTAGATGACAACAACAAGTGTATTGTATCAAAGGTTATTATTATAGTTTGTCTTGTTCATAGGAAGGACAGACAATGTAGATGTGGAAAGGGCAGCAGAATATATCTTCAAAGAGCAATTAAGGAAAATGTCTTGAGCGTGGGTGAGAATAGATATCGTAAGCATTCTGGTTCTTCAAGAGAATTTTCTTTTCAGTTAGGGCTGACCAGGCTCAAAGATTCCTTTGGATATGGTTTTGGAAATTTACAAAACAGATTGAGACCATTTCACTCATGCATCGTCATTCTCCATATAGGAAGATAATCTCCTTCAAATAAACCTAACGAGGTTTGGCAGTCTTTCACTTGTGTTGGGAGAAACGGGACTCCATATGTCACCCAGTACAATACACCAAAGAGATAGCAAATTTTGTCTGGCTGTCAAAATTTGCTTTTGTTCTTAACAAAGCGACTCCCTGTCTTCCAAGACAGAACCTCGACACTTTTAGATGTGGCAGAGTGATTGTACAATAAGTGATAAAAAAAAAAAAAAAAAAAAAAAAAAAAAAAAGTTGAGTCAGCCACCAACATCTAAAAGTCAGTGGCTTTTATTTAAGTCATGATGTCTGGCTTTTCTTGAAAAATTGGATAGTGTGGTAAGATTCAGCTGTTATTGCTCCATGGTACCACATCCAAATTTCCTTACACTCCTTATAAGTCTTCTCAGCACTGAGGCACTTTAGTCACTTCCCATTTATTATTACATTCACATTGTTTTTCCCTATGGTAGAACCTATCTTGTACCCGTGACTCTATCAGTATGGGAAAATTAAAGATAGACCAAGAAGGCTGTAGTTTTCACTAGCTGTGGTAGTTGATTTTGTGACTTATGCAAATCATTATCTTATCTATCTATCTTTCTCCGTGGGGTGGTACTAGCAGAATATTAATGCACTTAACATTTTCACTTTCCTTTCACCACTTCTTTAGAGGAATGAATAATGCTCTCAAGTAGCCTGTACAGTATAGAGCTGGGCAGGGAGGAAACAGGGTGATGAATAATGATTTAGAACACAATCCCAGTGAGAGGGTGAAAGGGAGTCACTGTGAGACTCAGAGTCAATGAAGAAAATCAGTTCCACAAGAGAAGAAAAACACTGGGAAATAGGATTTACAGTTGTTTATCAGAAGGTAAGACCCTGGGAAGAGTTTTAAGGTCTAATTCTATTTTTTTTTTTGTTTGTTTTTGGTCTAGAATGACTTGTAACTGTGCCACATGTATAGCAAAAAATCTAAGAAGCACTACCCTAACCTACCCCTGATCAAAGAAATTAAATGTAAATGAATTGAAGTCATATTTTCTCATATACCTTGATTAGACTTATATGGAAATCACATTATGAAGAACACTGATTTCAGTTATTAGAGTAGAAGATACTCTGATTTGATCAGGCACATATTTATTAACTTTATAGGTGTTAATGGGCTACAATTAAAAAATAACCAGATTACAGTTATATAGTTATATTTCTTTTTATTATAATAATTTCCCTATGTTTCTCCACATATTCATGGAATAGCTTATAAAATGCTTTCATTATTTATATTTTATTTAATACTTATTAATTTCAGAGTAAAATGTTTAAGCTTTCTTTGGATGAACTCTTGTTGGGGAGAACAAAGAAGTTTCTGCACGAGGGAAAGGTGACATACACATTACTTTTCAAGATTTGCAGTTAAGAAATGAGCTCACTTTCCAATACAAGAGTAGGGCACAGAATTCTGTGTTGCTTTGCAGCTTTTTAAATGATGTTCTCATTCACAAATGTTATGGTGCCTTCACTTGATTAATGTCTTCCTTTTGTAGAACTACTGGAGACCTCAAACAATGAAAAACATAAACAAAAACATTCACGGAAACTAAACATCATGTTTAGAAACTTCATAAATAGAATTTCCACAAAATAAGAGTGTGTGTAAATAAATAACTTGTACATTCATAGTATAATTCCTTACACAAATTTCACATTTGCACCACTTAATTACAGAACAGTCTTTGTCTTACAACCTGATGGCAAACTGGGAGCCTCAGAGTCAGAAAGCCTGGTTGGTAATGGATGTGCCATACGCTGTGATCTATGGGAAGGTTACCTTGTGTTTGTAACTCTTCAGAGAGTAGATATTAAGTTAAATTGTTTTTATTTTTTTTAGACAGAGCAGGGGGAGGAGAAGAAAGAGAGGGAGAGAGAGAGAGAGAGACAATCTCAAGCAGCTTCCATGCTTGGTGAAATGTAGGGCTCGATCCCATAACTCTGGGATCATGGCTTGAGTCAAAACCAAGCCCGGTGCCTAACCAACGGAGTCACCCAGGTGCCTCTAAACTAAATTCATTAAACAAAGTTGTGGTGAGGCACCTGTGATCCAGAGTTGTGAATGTATATAGTGGTAACTTTAGCTATATCACTTCTTAGCACATATACTCAAATGTTTGGAACAGAAATTCCACCTGATAAAGGTTCCAGCTTCTTTTAATGCACCTTCAAAAGATCAATGTCCCCTGGCAAAAGTAAATAACGTCTTAAAACTCAATTTTAATCTATAGTTTCAAAGACAAGTTGTGGTCCTGAAATGCTTTTGCCTGTACATTTTGTGTGTTGAACTGTGTTTACCATCTATTTCTGTGATTCAGTTCTTTCTCTGAAGACAGCAGCCTGACATTGATGATGCTTAAAGTTCTTCAGACTTTATACTTACATCTTACCTGAAATATTAAGACCACCGTAGCATGATCTTGGAGGTTCTCTTCATGTCCAATAGGCAATTCTTCTCTTTTCCTTCACTAGTGAGAATTAAATTGGATTATGCTTTTCACTACATCTGCAACCAAAATCTATGAGTTACACGTAATAGTATATGATATGTCTAGTATATATAACTATAAATATCCATGTGTGGGTACAAATAAGTGTGCTGTACATACCCATAAATACTAAGTATTAGTGTTCAGACACCGATGAAATTGAAACATATATACAAATGTAAATTTGTGTTGAAATATGTTATGTAATAAATTTAAATTCTTATATATAATATATAATTATGATATAGTTATATTACTATCATATGTGGATATTTAAATAATCATATGTATATATACACATGTAAGTATTTTTTATGGAAGTATATGAGTTTCTGTGTATAGTTTAGGTGTTTAATGAAGATATAAGATCATTATATATAAGACAAAAAAGATAAAAATTCCAATTCTTAAATCGTCGATTTCTGCTGTGAAGTGTGTTTTTAATAGTAAATTGCTTATAATCTTTGACATACCTTTCTTCATCTGTTAGAGCAGGAATATCACATTTGTCAGAGAGTTGTCGAAAGAATTGCATTAGATTACCTAGGTATAAAACTGGACAAATTATCTCGTTTGGGAAAAATAATACCATAAAGTATTACATGGGTGTGGAGGAATAAATATAAAATATTTATGATTAGCTTGCTGAGTTGAGAATAGTCTGTCTCCTATTTCAAAGCATTGATTTCAGTTACTTTTTTTAAGTAAAATGTCTGAAACTTTTCACTTCTAAGCAAACACTTAAACAAAACTATCACCTGAAGTTTATCCAGTTATCTTTTTATTTCCTGCAGTTGATCAAAAATAGTCAAAAAATTTTTATTTTACTCTTGTTTGTAGGTTGGTAGATCCTGCAGACAGGTTGCTTTTAAAATCTGTATTAGATTTTTTATTACACTTTTAATATATTTTATAAATATATTTTGATGTTATTAAAATGTCACATTATACATTGTATCCAATTACAAAAGGATTTGGCTTTTGCAAAATATATGCATCCTTTTAGATGTTATTAATGCCTGCTATTTCTAGGGGTGTAATTTTGAGAGCAGTGTTTCATAAAACTTCTTATAAATTTGAAGTTATTTAGCACAATATTCATTTAACCAAATTACTGTGCTAATAGCAATTCCTCTTTCTAAATAGTTTTCAGAGGTAGTGGGTATGTGCCTGTCACCAGTCTTTAGTATTTATGACTTGACCAGTGATCGTCTTGTGCACAGGACATGCAGTTTATTTAACACTTCTTGGCCCTGGTCTTCTTTATCTATGGCTCCAGAAGTTGTTAACATGAATTGAAACCTAATTTATAATCTCTTTCCTCAAGGAGAAGAACAAATTATTATTTTTTTTAATTGAGATGTAATTGATATGCAACATTTTTAGTTTCAGATGTACAATATAATGATTGATACTAGAATATATTGCCAAAAAAACACCACAATGAGTCTAGTTAACATCTACCATCAGAGTTACAATTATTTCTTCCTGTAATGAAAACCTTAAAGATTTACTCTTTGTAACTTTCAAATATGCAATACAATATTATTAAGTAGAGTCACCATGGTGTACATCACATTTCCATGACTTGTTCTATAACCAGAAGTTTGTACATTTTGACTCATTCTACCCATTTTTCCCACCTCCCATGCCCCACCTTTGGTACCAACCAATCTGTTCTCTGTATCTATGAGCTTGGTGGGTATTTTGGTTTGGTTTTTTTTTTGCTTACTTGATTGACCTTTTTTTTTTTCTTTTTTTCGATTACACATATAAGTAGGTTATGTGGTATTTGTCCTTCTCTTTCATCTTGCATAATGCCCTCAAGTCCATCCATGTTATCACAAATGGCAAGATTTTGTTCTTTTTTATTACTGAATAATGTTCCATTGTGTGTACATACCACATTTTCTTTATCCAGTCATCAGTTGATGGACACTTAGGTTGTTTCCACATCTTGGCTATTGTAAATAATGCTGCAGAAAACATAGGGATGGATATGTCATTTTGAGTTAGCATTTTCATTTTCTTTATATAAATTCCCAGAAATAGAATTTTTGGATCATCTGATAGTTCTATTTTTAATTTTTTGAGGAACCTCCATACTATTTTCCATAGAGGCTATACTGATTTACATTTCAACTAATGGAGCATAAGGATTCCCTTTTTTCCACATCCTCACAAACACTTGTTTTTCTTGTCTTTTGTAAATATTTTTTTTAATGTTTATTTATTTATGTTGAAAGAGAGCACAAGCAGGGGAGGAGTAGAGAGAGAGAGGGAGAGAGAGAATCCCAAGTAGGCTCCTCCCTGTGAGCACAGAGCATAATGCAGGGCTTTATCTTAGGAACTGAACTGTGAGCTTATGACCAAAGCCAAAATCAAAAGTTGGATGGTTAACCAACTGAGCCACCCAGGTGCCCCTCTTGTCTTTTTGATAAAAGCCATCTAACAGGAATGAGGTGATATCTCATTGTGGTTTTTATTTCCACTTCCCTGATGATTAGTGGTGCTGAGAATTATTTTATTTACTGGTTGGCTTTCTGTATATCATTTTTAGAAAAGTGTATTTGTTCACATCCTCTGCCCACTTTTTAATTGGATTGCTTCTGGCCATTGAATTGTATGAGTTTTTGATACATTTTGGATATTAACTCCTTATCAAATAAAGGTTTTGCAAATTTTTTCTCCAGTTTGGTAGATTGCCTTTTTGTTTTGTTGATGGATTTCTTGGCTGAGCAGAAGCTTTGATGTAGTCCCACTTGTTGATTTTTGCCTTTATTGCCTTTGCTTTTGGTGTCAAATAAAAACAAGACAAAACAAAAGAAAAAAACACCACCACTACCAACAAAAACAAACAAACAAACAAAAATGGTGCCAAAACCAATGTCAAGGAGCTTACCACCTATGTTTTCGTCTTGGAGTTTTATGGGTTCAGGTATTACATTCAGGTCTTTAATCTATTTTGACTTAATTTTTATATATGGTGTAAAATTAGTTCATTCAAATTCTTTTGCATGTGGTTGTACAGTTTTCCCAGCACCATTTATTGAAGAGACTGCCATTTCCTTATTGTATATTCTTGGTTCCTTGTTTGTAAACTAATTGACCATATATGCATGGATTTTTTTTCTGAGTCTTTTCTTTTCTACTGACATTTTCTACTGTTCTTTTCTACTGACATGTCTGTCTTTGTGTGAATACCATATTATTTTGATTAGTATGGCTTTGTAATATAGTTTGGAATTGGGGAGTATGATGCCTCCAGGTCTGTTCTTTCTCAAGTTGGCTTTGGCTATTCAGGGTCTTTTGTGGTTCCATAGAAATTTGAGGTGTGTTCTATTTCTGTGAAAAATGCCATTGGAATTTTGATAGGGATTACAGTGAATCTGTAGATTGTTTGGGGTAGTATGGAAAATTTAACAATATCAATGAGAAGAAAAAATATTTTAATATTTAAAGTTTATTTGAGAAAGAAAAAGAGTAGGGGAGGAGCAGAGAAAGAGAGAGAGAGAGTGAGAGAGAATCCCACACAGGCTTCACACTGTCAGCATGGAGCCCAATGTGGGGCTTCACCTCACAAACTGTGAGATCATGACCTGAGCAGAAATCAAGAGTCAGATACTTATTTGACTGAGCCACCCAGGTGCCCCCAAAAGAACAAATTTTAAAAGTTACTATTCAAGTCTTCTTTTAACTAATCAATCTAAATAAAACTGAAAAATTTTCCACTAAAAATCATTGACAGTCTACTACATATAAGACACTAAAAGGTAAATCAAAATCAAGGATATATAAGGTTAAGACTCTATCTTCAAGCAAAATAGATTAGGGGAGATGGCAGGATAGCAAGAGTAGGAAAAAAATGTTTTATGAGTGCTAGAATTAAGGAAATTAAGAAATTTTTATAGAGGAAATGGATTTAAAATTAAATTTATAAGAAAAGTCATAGGGCTAAGAAAGTTGAAGGCATATTTAGGTGGCTGAGATGAGATTTATGTGGCATTAAAGAATAAGGAGAGGCATATCAGATGCTGGTGTGGGTGGTGTATGGAATGTAGGTGTTTTTTTGTTGTTGTTTGTTTTGTTTTAATTTTGGGATAAGGATATTATCCTTATAAATAGTGGCTTAACATAGCTGAATCTTAGTAGCCAAAGAACATGGACAAAGGTGAGCTTTCAAAACCATACCTGGGAATGTATTGAATAATTTGGAATAGAGAAATCTTTGGATATGTGCAGAGGTTGAAATAGGATGATGACAGTAGGAATAGAAGGAATATTTTCAAGATGCAGTCTGAAGAATTATTAGGACTTACTGTCAGAAGTAAATGAAAGAAGTCAAATTTGACTTTAAGAGTTTCTGGTCTTACTAATGGAAAGTCATACCACAGAAATAAAGAGTTGTTAGGAGAGATACTGTAAGTTTTGGATATTTTGAATGTGATATCTGGGCAGATACACTAATATGAAGGTGAGAACTGGAAGAATGAAACTTTTGAGAAACATGTGGGCTGAAGGCAAACACTTATGAATGATTTTAATGGAGGAGGCGACATGAAGTCATGGGATTTCTTGAATTTGCTGAGGAAACTTGAAGAAACAAAGGCAATCAAGGAATAATTAATGGAAAATGTAATTAGGTGTTTAGAAAAATAAAATGAAACATAAAAGAGGAAAAATAAAGACAGAGTTAGGAGTTCAGAGAAAGAATATTTTCTCAAAAATGAAACTGACGAAGTTAGACCACTGGTTCTGGAAAATCAGCAGAATGAGCAGATTGTGACCTCTCTTTGCATTCATAAACAAAAACACTAATTTGGGGAGAGGAATTCAGTCTCACTGAGAATATTGTGAAAGTTTTGACTCTGCCTAGGGAAAAAAAATGATCTATACAAAACCTTTTACATTTCATGTCTGTACATGGACATGATTTCCAGTGGAAATCCATCTATTTTATGTTTTCATGTCCATGTAAAGTGCATCCAGGGACTCTAAGTTAAGACAACTTTGAAGGAAAACAGTATGTACCTTCAATGGCCAACTTCAACTAAGTCCAAGAATCAAGCCTAGGTTAAGTTTATAATGGAACACAGAGCTCTCTGTTTTCTGATTCTGCTCCCTTGCAAAATTGCCTTTGTTTATTCTCCTTACTTATTACTAATTTGAAGAATTACTATAAAGGTGGAAATGTTGATGAGCAGAATGACCAGTGGTTCTAGTTTACAACCTTAAGCCCAAGGAAAACCTCATTCCTTAGCCAATAACTTCTTGGTTACATAGAAGGAGTTAAGAACACTAACTTAAATGGAAATGGGGAAAATACTGTATAGATAATTCTCAAAACTGTTGGGTTTATGCTTTCAACAACATCTTAAAAACAGACTCTATGATTTTCTTTCCTACTTAAACATCGTCCTCTTTTCAGGGAAAGCTCTGGGCTGTCATCTTTGCCAATACTTCTGTCTTAGGTCAGTTTCCAAAGAGTAAAACCATGAAAAAAGGATTTGTGTGCATGCAAGTGATTTATTGAGAAGGTGCTTCCAAATGAAACCTGTAATGGAATGAGAAAAGCAGGACAGGAAGAAGAATCTAGGAAGCGATTTCAGGCTGAGTTCCAGAACCAGCCTGATTCACAGGATTTCAAAGTTTATCCTAACTGGAGCCAAGGGTGTATAGCACTGTAATACTCCTTGAGTTGCATACGTCATTCATTCTAAGGCTATAGTAGGGAGGGATATGCTAATAAACTCCAAGACACTTAGAGATCATCCAAAGCACACAGAGCATAACAATAGACCTTGAGCAGTCTTGGTGATATTTTAACACTGGTAAAAAATATCCAAATTATATTATGCTTCCTAGTATTCTTTGCTCTGAAATAAATTTTCATATTAGTATAGTCACTGCAGCTTTCTTTGCATAAGTTGTAGCTAAGTAGACCTTTTTCATCCTTTTTCATTGAATCTGTATGTATCTTTATATTTTGAATGCATTTCTTATAAGTAACATATGCTTGGGTCTTGTGTTTTTTTTAAATTTAAGGTGGAAATGTTTTAATTAGGGCATAGGAGTTAATTACTTTTCATGTGATTGTTGTTATGGTTGGGTTTAAATATATTACTGTTCCATGTGCTTATTGTTTGTATCACCTGCTATCTGTTCACTTTTCTACTCTTACTACCTTCTTTTAAAGTGAATGAATCTTTTGATAATTTCATTTTACCTTCTTTGTTAGCTTATTAGCTGTAACTCTTTGTTATTGGTATTTTAGTGGTTGCTATAAGAATTTGGTTTTTATCTTTAAATCATCACAACCTACTTTGAAGTGAAATCACTGTACTTCACATGTAATATAGATAGATAGATAGATAGATAGATAGATAGATAGATAGATAGATACCTCATGTCCGCTTCCTGGTTAAAAACCTATGTGTGATTTTTCTGACCTGACTGTAAACCATAGGCAGGCATGTTTTGCCCAACAGGACTGATGAGGAAGAGCTGCCTCCCCACACATGTTGTACTCTACAGCCAGTGCATTACAGTCTCTGTAGAGACACCTCCTCTGAAGGGAGGTGTAGACAAAGACTCGGGCCCTCTGGCTGGTCATGCTCGTCCTGGGCAGCATTCCTAGCTCTGGTGCCTTCATCCCAGGTTTATTTATCTGGGACCTTGGATGTAGGTCTTTCTCAGATGCCCCTTCTAAAACCTCTTTAGAAGGGGAAAACATAAGATACTTTGTGCCACTTTGACTCAGTACCCAGTACTTTCCCACCCTTGGTACTCCCCTATTGCCCTGGCTCCACCCCAAGGGTCTATAAAACTTTATTTAGGACTCTCTAAACAGTGAGACAACCTCCATGCCTGTCCTCATCTCCCTGATCCTCTACTGGTGACCTATTGCATGAGGGGAAACGAAACAAGTGGAGGTCAGTACTTTCTCTGGTTTTAGCCTCTGACTTACACCATTGTGGTAAATGAAATCTTCACTGTTACTTTTATGTTGGCTCGCTGCTCTAATTGCATATTCTGACACTTAGCAACTCAGCTTTTTTTCCCGGCTCAGGTGACCTCTTGATGCTTTACAGTAGAATTCCATTTCTCCTATTCTATCTTTTCTGCCATTATTGTCATACATTTCACTTTCACACATATCATAAATCCTTATTTATGTCTAAAAGACAGTCTAGTGTCTTTTGGATTTAAATAATAGGAAAAGGAACTTCCTGTGTTTACCCATGTAAGTTTCCATTTTCAGTGCTTTCTTTTCCTTCTGCTTTTTGATTAATATTTTCACCTAATATCATATCTCTACTGTCTAAAGGATGTCCTTTAATATTTTTGGTAGTGCAGTTTACTAATGATAAATTATTTGCTTTTATGTGTCCAAATAACATGTTTTTTTGCCTTCATTATTGAAAAATAGGTCTGTTTTGGAAAATAATTCTCAATTCAAAGTTTTGTTGCTGTTGTTTTTAAGTCCACTATTTTAAAGATGTCACACCACTGTATTTTCACTTCTGTTTTTTCCAATGGAAATATGATCTTGGATCATCTGCACGTAATGATTTTTTTCTTCTTTTAAGGATTTTCTTTTATCTTTCATTTTAGAAATTTTATCACAATGTCCCTTGGTATAGGTTTCTTCTTGCTTCTGATGGTGTTGTGCTGAGCTTGTGAAATAAATGGATTTGCAGCTTTCATCAGACTTGGAAAATCTTTGACCATTACTTTTTCCAAGTATCTTTACTCCTCTTCCCCATTCTTTCAGGACTTGAATTACTCACAGATTAGGCTACTTAAAATTTTCTCACAGTTGTGTTTATTTTGCATGATTTCTATTGAAATGTTTCAAATTAACAAATATTTTTCTCTTGCCATTGATTTCATCCAGTGCATTTGTCATCTCATAGATTGTACTTTTGACCTGAAGATATTCAAATTTGGTCTTTTCTGTAACTTCCATGTCTCTACTTACTTTTTTGAATACATGAAATACAATTATAATAACTGTTTAATATGGCCTGGTCAATTAATTCCAACATCTTTTTCAGTTCTGGGTTAGATCGGTTTCCTAATTATTATTTGTTTTTTCCTGCTCTTTTGCATCCACAATTAATCTGAATTGACTGCCAGATGGTGTGAGTTTTAACTTTTTGGTGGCTAGATATAATTTCATTCCTGTAAATAGGTGTAGGCTTTGCTTAAGGATACAGGTTAGATATTTGAGAAGGGGTTGATCTTTTTGAGTCCTGATTTTTAAAATTTTGAGAGGTAGGATTTGAGCAATGTCAATCCGGGCCTAATTTTTCCCCAGTCCAGAGGCAAGGCCCTCCTTTGCAATGTTGTAGTTTTCTAGTTTGGCTGCTGGAAAGAGATACTATTTCTCATCTAATGTGAGTGCTGGACACCATTTCACTAAAACCATTTGATAGGTTCTTTCCTAAAGATTTTGTAAAATATTTAAAATTAATTGAGATTTATTTTATAGTATATGTCCCATCTTGGTGAATGTTTCACGTGCATTTGAATAGTGATTATACTCTGTAACTGTTGGTGGTAGTGTTCTATAGTAGAGGATAATAGGGATGGTAGACAATAATATTCACACAGGGTTTTGTTGTGGTCATTTATTCATACTTGCTTTTTCTCCGTTTGACATTTGCTAAGAGGTGGTGTTAGGAACTCCAACAGTGATTGTAGGTTTGTCTCCTTCTCTTTTAGGTTGGCCAGTTTTTACTTGAAGCTCTGATATTAGGTATAAAAATATTAGGATTTTTATATCTTCCTGATTAATTGATTACTTCATTATTATCAAATTTCCCCCCCTTCCACCAATTAACATTTTATGTTCTGAACTCCATGTTCTTTTTGTCTGATATTAATATAGTCACATCAAATTTATATGTTTAATTTTATGCCTTTAAAATCCTTTTACATTCAGCTACACTCACCTACCTTTTTCTTTATACTTAATGTCCGTCACTCATTGGCAGCACAGTTAGTCTTGTTATTTAATTCCGAGTGAAATTTGCCTTTCAATTAGAGTGTATAGTCCATTTATGCTTAATGTAATTATTGATGTGATTGGTTTTAAGTCTACTTTGCCTGTATTCTATTTTCTGTTTTCTGCACCTGTTGCTTTTCTTCTGTTTCCACTTTCCTGGGTTTTCATGTACTTTTAATACTATGTTTGAGTTAGTATTGTAGTATTATTTTATCCCCTTTATTACCTATAAAATTAGTGACATTATATTATAGATTATAAGCTATTTCTTTTTTATATTCCTGAATTTAGCTACTGGCTCCACCACCTAGACATCTTAGATAGAAACCTCACATTCTTGGACTTTTCTTTTAGCTTGCCTCCAGCCAGAAACTAAGTCTATTTTTACCTTCCCAAATCTTTTAAATACATCTCTTCTTTAAAAGCAATCACTGTGACTGCCATAGTTCGGGGTCATATCACCTCTTACTTAATGAAGTGGAATAGCCTCTTAACCAGTTTTGTCCTCTCATTTGCTCATTCCCAGTCTGCCAATTTTAGATTAGTGTTGAGATTCAAGGTCTGGCTATAATGAAATGGAAGATCATGTGACCTGAAAAGATCAAAGTACTTGGAGGACAAGATATTCAATGGATCTGTTTGCACTGGGGAGCTTGTTGTATAATGGAGAAGCTACTGTGAGGAAAGAAGAATAAAAAGGTGGGGTTGATGAATTGGGGGGGAAAAGAGAATACTAAACACTAGTTGTAGTGAGTGCAGGTATTTATGTATAAGAGTTGTGTATAATATCAATAGGGAAGAAGAAAAATGATGGCTGGTAAAGGGTTGAAGGACCTCAAGACTCTTCAGGGAAAAGATGATGCCACCAGGAGAAAATCATCTTTAATCTTATGGCCTTACCTTCGCAGGTCCTTAATCTATTCATGGTGATTTGCATACATTAAGTGCTCAAATGGTTTAAGTGAAAACATAAGCAAATCACCAAAGATGGGCAAATGAACAAGTTCTTCACTTTTTGAGATTTCTTGTTTGTTCCTGTCTTATTTCATTGGACCCAGAATCTAACTCTTTTCCCTTTTGTGTGTTAAAGAGAACTAAGGTTCTTAAAGGAAAACATTTCTGGAATAGGCTCATTGGGAAATTTAAGGTCATTGCCATAAAATGAAAGCCATCAAAAATGCATAAATTGGAGACTGGCAGGAAAAAATTGAAATGGCTGAAGGCATCTTGAGCAACGTGACATTTACACAGTGGCTATGTAAATTTAAATGGTATGTCATAGGATTCAAATAAGTTGGTACATTTATTTTCAAAATGTTTTCTTTCAAAAATAATGTATGTCTATTATGCTAATTGTAGAAATTAAAAGGTGATATTAGCAAATCTATTTTAACCTGAATTAATGTATGGCACTCTTAAAATAAAGTTCCAAATTAAATTCAAACATATTCATGCTCTCCCAAGATTACAGTATTTTTATGATCTGGTGACACTCTAAGGTTTTAGGTACTTTATCATATGTATATATTCATACAAAATCAATTAGAGTATTGAAACAATTACCGACTGGATATTGAATAAGAAATATCATCTGAAGTAGAAATAACCTAACTTTACTTATATGTACAAAATGCTCTAATCCATTGTCCATGAATGAGACAGGCTTCTCATTCATGAAGGAATTTGAAGCCTTTGCAGGGGAATTGGTGATGGCAAGTCTTCAGAAGCTTTGATAAAATACTTCCCCTTTCTTAAAGGTACTTCTCTTTTTGTCAAGCCAATACTTCCCATCTTCAAGATTTAACTCAAGAAATACCTCTTCACAAGCCTTTCCTTACCCAATGGGACTGCTAAAATTAATCATCACTTCTTTGTGATCTTATAGTATCCTCTGCAAACACTTTTCAGCCTTTTTGTCCTTCCCTTCAGGATGGAGACAATCATTCCCCAGGTGCCTGCACTGGTATCTGCTAGTCTCATAGCTGAGTCCATTTCTGTCGATTGCCTTCAGCTATCTCATGCAAGGTTACACATTCATGCAGGTGCAGCCTGCATTCAATGACTTGTCAATGTAAGGTGACAAAGCCTTAAACACTGCCTTACTAAAACAAAACAAAACAAACAAACAAAAAAAAAAACAACTGTCTAAGAAGATATCCCAGCCCCAGAACTTTCCATAGGATCAGCTGAATCCTCTAATTCAATTACATCATAATTTATAATTTTCCTTCTCACCAGTCCTACTCCCATAAATCCTTTTAAGGGGGCTAATTATTAACGCACTGCCCAATAAAGTTCCTGCGTGCAATTTGAGTGTCTAACAATCCATTTTCTAGACAGCCTCTTTCTTTTTTTAAAAAAAATTTTTTTTTAATGTTTTATTTTATTTTTGAGAGACAGAGAGAGACAGGGCATGAGCAGGGGAGGAGCAGAGAGAGAGGGAGACACAGAATCCGAAGCAGGCTCCAGGCTCTGAGCTGTCAGCACAGAGCCCAATGCGGGGCTCGAACCCATGAACAGGGGATCATGACCTGAGCTGAAGTTGGATGCTTAACCAACTGAGCCACCCAGGCGCCCCTAGACAGCCTTTTTCTTAAACCCATAACCTAGTGATCTCAGGTTGCCCACATAAGGGAAGAAAAAACTAAACTTTTTTTTTATTGTTTATTTATTAATTTTGAGACAGAAAGGGTGAGAACGGAGGGGCAGAGTGAGGAGAACGAGAATCCCAAGCAGCCTCTGCACTGTCACTGCAGAGCCCTACACCACGGGGCTCGAACTCACAAACTGTGAGATTATGACCTGAGCTGACATTAAGGTTCAGAGGCTCAATCAACTGAGCCACCCAGGTGCCCCAAAAGGGACCTAACTTTATCTAAGAACTGTGACAGGTGATTTACATGCCTCCTTTCCTTCAATCCTCTTCAATCTGAGGTGCAGGCTCTTCTAATATGTTAACTTCCAAAAAGTTGTTCCTGTATCCAATTGATGGAGCATGGTTTAAACTTTGAGGCTGTGGATTCATGTCCCACAAATAGGGATTATATGCTATTCCTCGGACCTTCGAAATTAGGTATACTCTCCTCCTTTTTAATAATCACAATTTGTATGGCAGTTTTTTTTTTTTCTCTTCCAAATAGAACATTGTTTAAATTTAATAACTCTTGGTAAGTCAGGTTATACTTTTCCCTTATTTCCATCATATTTTTCTATCTGTATTCGCCTTCCCTGTACACATTTTGCTGTGCACAGTCAAGCAGACCTTTCAATTGTAGACTAATTCCTTGCTATCTATGGTTGACCACTAACGTTTCTTCAAGAGTGCTCTTTCCATACTCAGGTTTTATATTCTTGAACTTCTGGCCTTCTCTTGAATTAACTTCAGGTAAATAGGCATCCAACATTGAGGTTGATTTTCTAGTCATAATATTAAGCCTTTCAACTGACAAAACTGGAATTTGCTGCCATCATTACATTTTACGGAGTGTGTAATGCCTTTTTCTGTGATGAATTAGTTACACGAGTGTGTAGCACTTTGCATGATTAATGTTTTGTCCTCTGAAGATCTTGCCAATACTGGATATATTATACGTGCCAATATGCAACATGGGCTGTTTTCTCATTTCCAATTTTCTTTATTATCTTAAATTTCGTAATCATATGCCACTTCTTGCTAGCAGTACAAACTGCCACTGACTTTATCATTTACAATTAAGTGAATCATACTTCTAAAACTCCTCTAAACGGAGCATACACAGTACAAGTCTGAACAATGACCTCCTTGGTTCAAGACTGTGAATTCCAGCTTATCACGTTTGGAAGCTGAACTGATACTCTGTGCTATGGAGTATGCACTTGTTTTCATTTCTTTTAATTGAGAAGGTGAATGTTTGAAGTAGAAAAGTTGATGTTAGGGAATCCCACTTCCCGTAGGATTGTGTAAGACCCCATGGAACGGCTCCCCAGTAAAACTGGCAGAAACTATTAAAAGACAAACACCCATTTAAAGTTTCTGAGGGGCACCTGGGTGGCTAAGCGTCCGACTTTGGCTCAGACCATGACCCCGCGGTTCAGGTGTTCGAGCCCCCTGGAGCCTGCTGAGGATTCTGTGTCTCCCTTTCTCTTTGCCTCTCTCCCTCTCTTTCTCTCTCTCTCTCTCTCTCTCTCACCCTCTCTCTCTCTCTCTCTCTCACCCTCTCTCTCTCTCTCTCTCACCCTCTCTCTCTCTCAAAAATAAATAAAAATATTAAAAAAAAGTAAATTTTCGGAAAATGATCCTGTAGACACTCAGCAAATGATGAAACATTTATTCAAATATTCTTCTAAATTTGGTAAGAGTTGAGAGATTCTGGTATTTGAACCAAGAACTTTGCCTGAACCTTCACCATCCCAGCTCAGCAAGACACAAACTCCACTCCAGAGTGGTATAACCAACACATAGGGCTCACTTTCCCTGCAGCTCCCATTCACAGGGCTATCTTCCTGGATTCATCATATGGATAGGATGTCAGCATGTCTTTCTTTTTTTAATGTTTATTTTTGAGAGAGAAAGAGTATGAGCAGGGGAGGGGCAGAGAGAGAGGGAGACACAAATCCGAAACAGTCTCCAGGCTCTGAGGTGTCATCACAGAGCCTGAGGCGGGGCTCAAACCCAGGAAATGCAAGATCAGGACCTGGGTCAAAGTCAGACATTTAACCCACTGAGCCACCCAGGCACCCCAGGATGTCAGCATTTTATCCTGCAGCACCCTCCCCTGCCCCCCACCAGCCACCTGCCACTGAGGCTACATTTCCAGTGAGTGAGGCTCTTTTTATTCGGGCAGAAATGGGATAAGAGATCTTTGAAAGAGCTCTTCTGGATTTAGAAGAAATCTAAAACCCACCTCAGGATTTATTCCTTTCAGGAAACGAGTTTGATTGGATTAATCTGGGAAGCAGTTTTTACTGTAAGGTATTGTTGAAAACAATGTAGCCATCAGCTGTTAATTACAGGAGTTTAACAGCGGCTGTGGTCAAGGAAAGAAGCAGCCAAAGAAACTCTACCAAAACTAGTGTTACAACCTTAGGCACCCGCGGGGTCTGCTACCTGAGGAGCAACAGAAGAGGCTTCACAAAGTGGAGAGGAAATGAGTGTCACTAAAATGATCAAGTCACTAAATAAGTTAAGAAGCACATTAAAATAACAAGCTCCACTGGGGGAATGGTAGCCAAAAGCAAGTTTTCTATTAAAAAAAAATAATAATAATAAAGTGTTATAAAGTTGGTGCTGGGAACCATACTCACTCACACACAGTGAAGATTTTGGGTTTCAGTAGGCTGTTTAGAAGTTAGTGGACCCTCTGGTAGCAGCTGGTTGTGTACTCAGCTAAATGCCTTCCAGGGAGAAACTTGGAGATGGGCATTTTTGCTTGTTCCCTCTGCACTGAATGCAGGTGTGTGGCTGAGGAATGCATTCGTGTGCCCATTTCAAAACTGCTTCTTTGTGTGCTATAATCATGCGGAACTTTTGGTACCATTTTGGAAAATATTCTGTAAATATAAAACTGTTCTAAATTTTTAAGTTCTTTTTTAAAATTTTTTTAAAAAACATTTATTCAGGGGCGCCTGGGTGGCGCAGTCGGTTAAGCGCCCGACTTCAGCCAGGTCACGATCTCGCGGTCCGTGGGTTCGAGCTCCGCGTCGGGCTCTGGGCTGATGGCTCGGAGCCTGGAGCCTGTTTCCGATTCTGTGTCTCCCTCTCTCGCTGCCCCTCCCGCGTTCATGCTCTGTCTCTCTCCGTCCCAAAAAGGAATAAACGTTGAAAAAAAAAATTAAAAAAAAAATAAATAAATAAATAAATAAATAAATAAATAAATAAATAAAAACATTTATTCATTTTTGAGAGACAGAGAGACAGAGCACAAGCGGGGTAAGGCAGAGAGAGGGGGAAACACCGAATCCAAAGTAGGCTCCAGTCTCCGAGCTGTCAGCACAGAGCCCACTGTGGGGCTTGAGCCCACAAATCACGAGATCATGACCTGAGCCGAAGTCGGACACTCAACCGACTAAGCCACCCAGGGCCCCTAAATTTTTAGGTTCTTTTAAGAAAACACACATAAAAAACAAATGTTGGACAGAAATATGCTAGTCATTTAGTAATTTGGTGTTATTTAATATTAGAAAAAAATGAATTAAATCCATGTACATGCATTATTCAAGTTTGAGTCATATAATAAGAAAGAAGAATTTTTTTTAGGGTTTTCTTTCTCTTTTTTTTTAAATTTAAATACAAGATAGTTAACATAAAGTGCAATAATGGTCTCAGGAGTAAACTTTAGCAATTCATCATTTACATACAACACTCGGTACTCATCCCAATGAGTACCCTCCTTAATGTCCATTACCCATTTAATCTATCCCCCCACCACACACCTCTCCAGTAATCCTTAGTTGGTTCTCTGTATTTAAGAGTCCATTATGGTTTGCCTCCCTCTCTCTTTTTGTTTTTCTTTCCCTTCCTCTATGTTCATCTGTTTTGTTTTTGTGTTTGTTTTTGTTTGGAAATTCCACTTATGAGTGAAATCATATGATATTTGTCTTTCTCTGGCTGATGTATTTCACTTAGCATAATACATTCTAGTTCCATCCACATTGTTGCAAATGGCAAGTTTTCATTCTTTTTGATAGCTGAGTAGTATTCCACCACACACATGCGCACACACACACACACACACACACACACACACACACCCCAAATCTTTTTAATCCATTTATCAGTCAACAGATGTTTGGCTCTTTCCGTAATTTAGCTATTAAAGATAGTACTATAAACACTGGGGTGCGTATGCCCCTTTGAATCAACAGTTTTATATCCTTTGGATGAATTCCTAGTGCAATCGCTGAGTTGTATGGTAGTTCTATTTTCAATTTTTTGAAGAACCTCCATACTGTTCTCCAGAGTACCTGCACCAATTTGCATTCCCACCAATAGTGCAAAAGAGTTCCCTTTTCTCTGCCTCCTTACCAACATCTGTTGTTTCCTGAATTGTTCATTTAGCCATTGTGACAGGAGTGAGGTGGTATCTCATTGTGGTTTTGATTTGTATTTCCCTGTTGATGGATGATGTTGAGCATTTTTTCATGTGTCTGTTAGCCATCTGGATATCATCTTTGGAAAAGTATCTGTTCGTGTCTTTTTCTCATATCTTCACTGGATTATTTGTTTCTGAGGTATTGAGTTTGCTAAATTTTTTATAGATTTTGGATAGTAACTCGTGTCAGATATGTCATTTGCAAATATCTTCTCCTATACTGTTGGTCACCTTTTAGTTTCGCTTATTGTTTCCTCTGCTGTGCAGAAGCTTTTTATCTTAATGAGGTCCCGATGGTGTGAACTGCTCCCCAACTTACAGTGGACTCCCAAACCCTTAGACACTTCACTTCTGGGTTCTTCTTCCCCTCTCCATTTCCTGGGCTTATTTCCAAGGGCTTTGCAATGAGCATGCACCAAAGAACAAAGGGAGGTCTTTGTATCACCTCAGGGAATGTACCTTTGTTCCAGTGAGACTACCCTTGCCTTACATAGGCATCGATGACATCCAGGTAAGGCTGTAACCTCCACAGTACTCAGCCAATGAGGAACTAGGGGAGGGACTTCCATGCTAGGAAATAAATTGTCTGCTGTAACTTCCCTGAGTGTTCCTGCTCATCAGACACTAGTCTTGCAAGAAGGTTTATTAAAGCCTCGATTCACTGTGCTCTGAATTTCCACATCCCTCCTTTTTTTTTTTAATTTTTTTTTTAATGTTTATATTTGAGACAGAGAGAGACAGAGCATGAGTGGGGGAGGGTCAGAGAGAGAGGGAGACACAGAATCTGAAACAGGCTCCAGGCTCTGAGCTGTCAGCACAGAACTCGATGCGGGGCTTGAACTCACAGACCGTGAGATCATGACCTGAGCCGAAGTAGGACGCTTAACCGACTGAGCCTCCCAGGCACCCCACCACATCCCTCCTTTGATTGGTTTGGTGGGATTATTTCTCTCACATTGATCTGTATGTCTGTTTTTGTGCCAGTACCATACTGTCTTTGTGATTACAGATTTTTAATACAGTTTGAAGTCTGGAATTATGATGCCTCTGGCTTTGGTTTTCTTTTTCAACATTACTTTGGCTCTTCAGGGTCTTTTCTGGTTCCATACAGATTTTAGAGTTGTTTGTTCTAGCTCTGTGAAGAATGTTGGTGTCACTTTGATCAGAATTGTATTGAATGTATAGATTGCTTTGGGTAGTATCAACATTTTAGCAATATTTGTCCTTCCAGTCCATGAGCATGGAATTTTTTTCCATTTCTTTGTGTATTCTTCAATTTGTTTCATAAACTTTCTATAGTTTTCAACCTACAGATCTTTCACCTCTTTGGTTAGGTTTATTCCTACGTATTTTATGGTGTTCAGTAAAATTGTAAATGGGATCAATTCCTTGCTTTCTCCTTCTGCTGCCGCATTATGATTGTATAGAAATGTAACCAATTTCTGTATGTTGATTTTATATCCTGTAATTTTGTGGAATTCCTGTGTCAGTTCTAGCAGTTTTTGGTGGAATCTTTTGGGTTTTCCATGTAGAGGATTGTGTCATCTGCGAAGAGTGAAAGTTTGACTTCTTCCTTGCTGATTTGGATGTTTGCTGATGTTTTCTCTTTTTAATTGAGTTCTGTTGTTGCCGGTGAACTGGGGAGAACTCCAGGCCCTAAGGACTCTGCCCAGCCCTCCCAGGGACATTATCAGAGGCTCCTAGTCTTGTTGCAAGAGGTGTGAGTGAAGAGTTTATTAAATGAGAGTCCTCTCTGGGGATGTGAGAGTGAGAGTGGGTGAACTTAAGGGAGAGCTGAGCACCTCAGAGTTTGGGACTCTTTCACTGACAGTTGTTAACTAACGGGTGAGATGCTTATTATTTGTGGAGGGGATCTTGGGGGGAGCAAGTTTTCTCTACTTTTCTCTCTTTCTTGGTCAGAATCTCTCCTTCTTTGTCTTGGGCCTGTCTCGTTTGAAGCAGATTTCTTGTGTCTTTGTGAAAAGTTGCCAGGACAGGTTGCTAACTTTCCGAAAAACAGGACTTGACTCCCCCTTTGCTGGCCTCCAGACATCCTGTCAAAACCTAGCTAGCTGTTTCCTCTAACAATGTGAAGAGTGCCAAGCAGTGTCTATATTGGGAGGTAGTAGAAGACAATGCCTGAGGAGTCTGTTTGGAGGCCACACTCATTTTTCTGTATGATTTAGTGAGAGGCAAGACTCAGAACCCATCTCAGACCTCCTTGATCAGAACCTTCACTGTACCAAGATGCCCAGGTGAATTGTATGCACGTGAAAGTCTGGGAACTAAGTTGTTGGTGCTCCTTCTAAATTTACTCTATTCTTTCTTTTCCTGTTGCCTTTCTTGTCCCTATTATGCCAGGTAGATTTGTTTTTTTTCCTCATTTACCTTTTCTACTGACCCACGTAGGCATTGGTGTTTGTGGCCTCTGCTAACTCTTCAGTTAAATGAAGATTCTGACCATCTACTGATGCACTTGTTAATGAGGATGAGTCTTTGAAAGTATTGACCCTTGGTGGTATTGGGATTCACTTAGAATGTAAGGAGGACTAGGATTAAGCTGCTTGGTATAGGCATAGAAAAGTTAGGAGATGATACACTTTAGAATTTGGCCATTTTTATTTTATTTATTTATTTATTTAAAAAAAATTTTTTTTTTCAACGTTTATTTATTTTTGGGACAGAGAGAGACAGAGCATGAACGGGGGAGGGGCAGAGAGAGAGGGAGACACAGAATCAGAAACAGGCTCCAGGCTCTGAGCCATCAGCCCAGAGCCTGACGCGGGGCTCAAACTCACAGACCGCGAGATCGTGACCTGGCTGAAGTCGGATGCTTAACCGACTGCGCCACCCAGGCACCCCTGGCCATTTTTATTTTATCTCCCTGTTTACTTGGCTTTTTTTTTTTTTTTTTTTTTTTTTTTTGCTGTACGGTTGGACTAATTATTCGTAATTCTCCCCACATTTTATGGATTCTAGCAGACCACTAGCAAACACAGAATGTAACTGTGCACATATTCAAGTAGTACTAATTTGTCTTCAAAAGCATAATTAAAAACAATTACTGTGAGAGGTGCCTGCCTGGTTTACTTGGTAGAGTATATGACTCTTAATCTCAGGGTTGTGAGTTCAAGCCCCACTTTGGTTGTATGATTACTTAAAAATTAAAAACTAAAAAGAAAAAATACTGAGAGAAAATCAACATATAACAGCATGTTAGTTTCAGGTGTTCAACATAATGATTCAGTATTTGTATATATTGTGAAATCACAATAAATCTAACATGTATCACCACAAAATAGTCATACATTTTTTTTCTTGTGATGAGAACTTTGAAGATCTACTCTTTCAGCAATTTTCAAAACACAATACAGTATTTTTAACTACAGTCACCATACTGTGTATTGCATCTCTATGACTTTTTTTTTTTTTTTAAGGAAAATTGTTCTAATATCCTCAGTACTATGTGTAATTGAGGGAGATATGTTCAGTCTCTTTTGGTCTTATTCTTTAGAAATCCTTATCTTGGTTTATACTATTTTAAGAAAACATGGTAGAATCTTGCCTCTAATGACCAAAGTCAGTAACAAATTTAAATTAACTACATTAAGTTAACTAGATTTAAAGAATTCTACATTTCGCTGAAGATAAGTAAATATAACCTGAGAAACTTTAAGTATCTAATAATGGCACAGTGACAGGGGTGTGATTTGAATAACTGTTGAGTGATTCCAATGACCATGAGATTAATCACTCTGCTATAATACTTCTCTTATCTATCTGTGATAAATAAAAAAGAAAGCAAAAAGAGGATTGTGTCCTGCTAGTCTATTCAGTTTGTGTTGACTAAGTAAATAAGTAAATAAATAAATGTTCTTTTTCATTTGAGTTGTAGATCACTGGGGAAGATGCATGAATATGTGCAGTTAAATTAATTGCAAGCAAGCAATAATGCTTACATATTAGCATAAGCAAGTAAAAAGTACATGTAACCTTAAGGATATAGAAGATAAAAGTACTAAGTCAAACCAGAAGAACTATTCTGGAAGCTATGGAGCCTAAAATTCCATGAATAATATGAAATTCAGTGTATTAGAGCCTAGGATACAGATGATAAATATCAATGTAACAAGACACATCTGAATATATTCTACCTATGGAAATTTTTATCCAACTTCAACAGAGTACAGATGAACACATTTAATTTATTGAAACCCGTCTACTGCAGCATATGTAGCATTCACTCCAAACTTGTTCTCATTCACTAAGCCACCCAGTGTTCTAGATAACAATTCAAATGAAAATATATTTCTGTTCATGCTGTGGTTACCAACCAGTGTTGAGTCCTTGGCTCTAAACTTGTTCTTTGCTAACAACTACTGTTTTGTCTCTCCTGGTGGTACTATTTTAATCTTTTGTTCAATATTCACACTTCATCATGGCTTAGGGATAAGAGTTGCCTTCCTGGGTGGCTTCTTTAGCAACCTGCCTCATTTACACTTTTTAAGAATCAGCACTCCCACATTATAGTGTAAATTTTGTCTTCAGGAGTCTAGGCCTTCAATTTTAGAAATTCGCCAATTAACCTACATATTATCCGCTTTCTGACTAACTTTAAGTCAAGATTACTTAAGTACCTATTGTTAGACCTGCACGTTATTAACATTAAGACGATGGCAATGAAATGTTTCCATGGATGACATTTTAATGCTTAAATATATATTTAGTAATTGCTTAGAATATACATTTATATACTATATATACACACATTATTATATATATTATATATAGTATATAAGCATATACTTTTATAAATAAAAAAGTATATGGTATATAAATGTATACATTATATACACTTTGTATATAATATGTTATATATTATATATTATGTTATATATAGTTACATTACATATATATGCATTATATGTAGTATATAAATGTGTACATACATTATGTATATTACATATAGTATGTAAGTATGTGCTTATATAAACATAAAAGTATATAGTATATAAATGTATATTCTTATGAATGTGTGGTTTTATGTGTGAGTTTTCTTTACTATTTTTATTATGTGCTCATAGCTAGTAGCCAAACAGAGCTTGATGTCTATAGCAGGAAAGAAAAATTGGCAAATTCTAGAATCAAAATTGTATTTTGTAATGTTATTAAGGAAAGAATGAGCACTCTAATGAAGAGAAAGGGTATATTAAAGTGTTGACTGAGCCTGGCATGGGGTTCTGCTGTGCAAATGGGAAGCAGTAAAAACCCCAACAAATGAATTATTAGTACATTTTAAAAATAATTTATATGAGAAAATTATCAGAAATTTATCAGGAAAAGTAAAAAAAAAATCTGAATTAGTGAATTTTAGTACATAGATGAATCATCTTTGAAGTAAGTCTATTTGTGCCAGTTTACATTTGCTTTTAGTAAAATAACATGTATTTACATGGAAGTACACAATTTTGTGACAAGCTTGTTGATAAGTTTAGAGACCAGTTAACAAGCCAGACATTTGTATGGGTGTAAGGTAACTTTTCACTCAAAAAGCCTTAATATTTTTTTCTTCATTGCCTTTGCCATGCATTTCTTCTCCTAGGGAATAGCCAGCCCTTCACCTCAACCACATGGCCCCTCCTTTGTAACTCTGACTTAATTCTCTCTTGAGTGAAACCTTTGTAAGCCATGTGAATCCATGCATCTATCATTCCTTTGACTATCTCTAGTATTTATTATACAGAATCCTATATTGTTGTTTCTCTTTGTGTCTATATTGTCATCCATAACCCAAAGAGACTGTGAATTATTTTCTAGAGTTTTATATATCTTGAAACTTTTGTAAAAAAAAAAAAAAAAAAAGAACAAAAAGAAATAAAGAAAAGAAAGAAAAAAAGAAATGCATTCGCTAGTATTCTTATTTTTGCTTCTTATCCTTGGATTAACCACTCCTACTCTTCTGTTAATATTATTTTTATATGCCTCCACTTTTTTGACTATCCTAACCCACTCCCACTCATTTATTTTTTCTTTTCTAACATCATAGAATTGCTGTTTGCATTTATTGGCAGAGAAATTATTGTGTTCCTTGTAATTTTACCTACTTTCTTTTATATTTTATCTCTGATGTAATTTAAGATTATTCCACATTCTCTGAGGATTTTCCATGATTCCAGGCATCATCCTTTTCCCTAACACATCCCAGAAGGTTCAGCAAATCTTAAACAGTAGATGTGTTGTACTGAATAAATACATGAATGAATGAAAAATATTTTATTTGACACATTCATATTTACTGCTATTGGCCATGTTCCATAAATATTTTATTTTTTCTTAAATTATTAATAATTTTTATAGGAGACCCACGTGTAACTCCAGTTTTAGGCAGCCGTTTATCTGGCTAGTTGCTGCATTGTGAATTTGTATAGAGCCTGAATTTGCTATGAAGTATCAGGCTCTGACTGGCTTGCCTGAATTACTGGTAATATTAATTTTTACTTTCGTAATATATAAAATGAGACATTTGGATAGGTTGAAAGCAATTGTCTTTTGCAGGCCTAGAGTTTTGTAATTCTAAGGCTAATTATATCTGTGCTTAAGTGGACCACAGAAGTTGAATGCACGCATTATACAATGTGTGACTTCAGTTGTTTTTTTTTTTTTATTTAGAGTTCAATATGATATTTCTTCCTGAGATATTCAGAGGCCCTGGATTGTATCAGGGTAAGGCCATGGATACTGAACTCAAAGAGATTGAGTTCATATCTAAGTTTTTCCATTTATTGCCTAGGTAAACTTAGACAAAAATAGCTAAATTTTTCTATGAGTTTGTTCATCTCTGTAATGGGGAGAATAATAAGTCTACTTCATATATCTATAACTGCCAATGCAGTGAAGCATGTTTAGTATTGAGCACAGTGACTGGAACACGGTGAGCAGTTATGGAGTATCAGTTATTATTATTATCAAATTAATACTAGAAATAATCAGGTATAAAAAAATATTCACTGGAAATATCTGACTCTTTTTTACCATTTGATCCTTTTCCCCTCTGAGTACTATTCCACTTTGACATTTCACATGGAAAGTTTAGATTTCACTTTCTGTTGTGTATTTCACAAGAAATTTTCAAGTCTTCCAGGACTATAGTCATGCTGCATAAAGTCAGCTAAATAATAAGTAACTTTGAGCAATATTTAAAAGTTACTAGGATTTATTCACTGAAGTCTGCAAATTAGACATTACTTAAAAAATCTCAGCTTTGTCACCTTTGTATTATATTCATTATCTTTCAATAATATTGAAGGTTGATGTTTGGCTTTTGCAGATAGAAGCATCAAAGCTTGAGAAAACCCATGTGAACAGACATTAAAAAGGATATGATGTCCTATTTTATAATAAAGTGATTACTTGATCACATCCTAATTGTGTATTTAGGGATTTGCTTGTCTAGATTGACTCATGGCAATAATAACTTCTTTCCAGCTACCAAGACTTTCTGACAGCTCTTTGAGGGGGTGCCTGGGTGGCTTAGTTAGTTAACCATCTAACTTGAGCTCAGGTCATGATCTCATGTTGGTGAGTTTTGAGTCCCACCTTGGGCTTCTGCTGTCCACACAAAGCCCTTCTCAGATCCTCTGTAGCCCTTTCTCTCTGTTCCTCCCCCACTCATGCTATCTCTCTGTCTCAAAAAAATAAACATTACAAAATAAAAATAAAAAGAAGCTCTTTGAAACACTTGATTAAGTTGCCTTTAAGATCTTTATGTGGAGACTGGTGCAGAAGATGCTAGGAGTGTTCATAGAAAAGTTGTTGACTGCTTTGAGGTTATAGTCTTTTTTATGGAAATAATAATTTTAATAATGTTTACAATGTTTCAACTACGTGCAGAGCACCCTGCTAAGCACTTAGAACAAAAATATGGTGAAGGTTTAGTCCCAGTATTCAAACAACTTATCACCAAATATGAGAATGTATTTGTACAAAACAGGTTGTTGTCAGTAAACCAGTAGGGGCTTGGTGCAGAGATGGTAGGAAGGGGACATTAGAAAAAGTTTGCCAGATATTTACATTCTGGGTTCTTCTTAATGATATTTGATGCCGTATATAAATTTGGAAGCTTTCTGATACAGCACACCCCTGAAACAAACCTGGTCTCTCACATGGCTCTGAATGAGATGAGTGAATATATTTTTTTCTTGAGATGTGCACTTGAAGTGCAAATCTGGCCTCAAGCGTGGGTGAAAGGAGGCTACATGATTTAGGCTCACAGGCCCCCATGTTTCATAAATGTCACTAATATATTTCTGTAACATTAGATGTGTTGTGACAGAAGCCAGAACCCAAAATCTTTCTTCCTGGAAAAAGTAATTTTCCTTTCATGAAGAAGCAGTCTGTTTTGGGGAAGTCATATAATTACTAGGAGAATAAAGAATCTTTGAAACAAAGGCACAGGGGTTCTTCCTTTTCCTTGAACTTGCCTCTTAGTGAGTATAGTTACCCACTTGGCCAGCCAGACTTCTCCATTCTTTGCCATATTTATTTTTTAATCATTAGACATGACAAAAAATTGTCATTAGTGCTAGAATACTGAGACAGGATAATGGTTTGCCACTTTGAAAGGAAATGTCTCTAGAGCTTTGCCTGTGGGAGATCAGAGTCCTGTCAAAACATTCTATTCTGTAGGATTAATCTCTTAAATATGTTAGAATACTTCCATTTATAGAACTCTCTTGTGACTTATAAGCAGTGATATTCAGGTACTGACAAATGGATTGATAAAAATCTTTCTGTGGCTTAATGATAGAAATAGAGTAAGAAAAGCTAGGTCTGGTGTGTGTGTGTGTGTGTGTGTGTGTGTGTGTGTGTGTGTGTTATTTTTTTCATGAGTTATAAAGCCACAAATTGGGCTTAAGGGGGGACCAACCATTTCTTGCTTAGATTTCCCTTGCATCCTAGGATTCTGAATGAATTTTAAAAATATTAGGCGGTGATAGTATCTTTTGAAATATGAATTTTTTTTCCAAGAGTTAGATGGGGTTGTATTTATCACATGTGTGGGCAATAGCATCTGGAGATACCTATTGTTATCTACTGTTTGAAAGTCACACACACACACACACACACAC
Source organism: Leopardus geoffroyi (assembly GCF_018350155.1). Classification (NCBI taxonomy): domain Eukaryota; kingdom Metazoa; phylum Chordata; class Mammalia; order Carnivora; family Felidae; genus Leopardus; species Leopardus geoffroyi. Next base: position 48,753,876 of record NC_059342.1, read on the forward strand.
ACACACACACACACACACAAAATCACTGTACCAGATACAATGGAAGATGGCGCACCTCAGAATTCCATGTAACATCTGGAAATTTCCTTGATACCTCTTGATTCACCAACTTTGGTTGTAATAAACACAAGTAGTGCTACTTTTCTCAAAGATATTTCTTATATAAACATTCTGGCACAAAAATATATTTTTTTTCATTCAAGATGACAGTTTGTGCAAAGATCTTGGCTAACCTTCATGATGAGCTTGTTAAAATTGTAGTAGAAGAAAAAAAATGACATTCGTACCAAGACCTGGATGGCAATGACTTATCAAATCATTTATTTGAAAAGATGGAAGTGATTTTAGCTTCCATCCATCATGATGTAATTGGCAAAGGAATAGTTTTCCACTGAAAATAACTAAAAATTATGAAAAATGTATATGAAATAAGTATATTTAGATATTGGACAATTGACAAAGAATGAAAACCAAAGAAAAAGGCAACCAACCACGGTTATTACCCTGGCCTTTTGCCCAGAGGCACTTCCGGAAGCCTGCCACAGAGAGGGGAAAAACCAAGCCAACGCAATAGTTGTGTGGAGGTGAGGAGACTGAGATCAAAGTTCAGCAAGGCTCCACACTGGAAATTTGCTGGAGAGGAGGCAGCTGAGTAAAATAAGAGCTTCATAAGTTTACATAGGGGACCCCTGGAATCTGCTGCTGAGTGACACGTGTGGACACATGTGCAACTCTGCAAGAGAAAACAAGCAACTATCAGAGCTGTGTAAGATGAAATTACTTAAGAATGTACAACATTAGGAAATGTTTAGGTTCTAATTAGTCAGAGTAGAGAGACTTTTTTTAAACCTGGGGCATTCAGTAGAGACTCTGGAAAGGACTAGCCTATATACTACCAAAGTCTAAATATAAATCTCAAAGAGATAAAGAAGCTCTACAATTAACTGTCGTCCTATCACTTTTCAAGACAACAAAATCTAGGCAGACAACAATGTATTATTCACAATATCCTGCATACCCATATAGAAGGAAACTTCCTTACTTTAGTTAGTAAAGGGTATCTATATACATGCATACATATACATAAATATATACATACATATATTTACATACTTATATATGTATATTTAACTTTTATTTTTTTCATTTTAATTTCAGTATAATTAACATACAATGTTATATTAGTTTCAGATGTACAGTATAATGATTCAACAATTCTATATATTACTCATTGCTCATCACGAGAAGACAACTCTTAATTCTCTTCACCTATTTTACCCATCTATCCACCCACCTATCCACTGGTAAACATCAGTTTGTTCTCTACAGTTAAGAGTCTGATTTTTGATTTGTCTCTTTTTCTCTTTGTTCATTTATTTAGTTTGAGAATTTAAAAATAGGAGTGAAATAATATGGTATTTGCTTTTCTGACTTATTTCTTTTAGCATTATACTCTCTTGACCCATCCATGTTGTTGCAAATGGCAAGATTTCATCTTTTTTTATGGCTAAGTAATATTCCAGTGTGTGTGTGTGTGTGTGTGTGTGTGTGTGTGTCCACCACATCTTCTTTATCCATTCATTTATCAACGGACTTTTGAGCTGCTTCCATAATTTGACTATTTTAAATAATGCTGCAGTAAATATAGGGGTGCAAATATCTTTCCAAAATTAGTGTTTTTGTATTCTTTGGGTAATACCCAGCAGTGGAATTATTGGATCATATGGTAATTCAATTTTTTTTTTGAGGAACCTCCATACTACCTTCCATAGTGGCTGTACTAGTTTGCATTCCCACCAACATTATATAAGGGTTCCTTTTTGTTTCCTGTGTTTTTTATTTTAGCCATTCCGACAGGTGTAATGTCACATGCATTGTGGTTTCGATTTGCATTTTCCTGATGATGAATGATGTTGAACATCTTTTCATGTGTCTGTTGGCCATCTGGATGTCTTCTTGGAGAAATGTCTGTTCATGTCTTCTGCCCATTTTTTAAATTCGATTACTTAGGTTTTTTTTTTGGTGTGGAGTTGTATGAGTTCTTTATATATTTTGAACATTAACCTCTTATCAGATATGTCATTTGCAAATATCTTCTTCCATTCCATATGTTGTATTTTACTTTTGTTGGTTGTTTCCTTTGCTGTTCAGAAGTATTTTATTTTGATGTAGTCCTAATAGTTTAATTTTGCTTTTTAAGATTTTTAAGATTTTAAGGAAATCTTTCCTTATTTCAGGAGACATATCTAGAAAAATGTTGCTGTGGCTGATGTCAGAGAAATTACTCTCGGTGCTCTTTTCTCAGATTTTTATGGTTTCAGGTCTCATATTCAGGTCTTCAATTCATTTGAGCATATTTTTGTGTATGGTTTAATAAAGTGGTCCAGTTTCATTATTTTCGATCTCACTGTCTCGTTTTCCCATCACCATTTGTTAGAGATTGTATTTTTCTTATTGCATATTTTTTCCTCCCTTCTGGAAGACTAATTGACCATATAATCATGGGTTTATTTCTGAATTCTCTATTCTGTTCCATTGATCTGTGTGTCTGTTTTGGTCCTAGTACCATACTATTTTGATTGCTACAGCTTTGTGATAGAACTTGAAGTCTGGTGTTGTGATAACTCCAGTTTTGTTTTTCTTTTTCAAGATTTCTTTGGCTATTTGGGTCTTTTGTGGTTCCATACAAATTTTAGGATTGTTTTTTGTAGTTCTGTGAAAAATGCCGTTGTTATTTTGATAGAGGTTGCATTAAATGTGTAAATTGTTTTGGGTAATATAGACATTTTGGCAATATTTGTTCTTCCAACCCATGAGCATGGGATATCTTTCCATTTCTTTGTGTCATCTTCAATTTCCTTTCGTCAATGTTTTGTACTTTTCAGAGTCAGGTGTTTTCGACTTTTTCATTAAGTTTATTCCTAGGTAGCTTATTATTTTTGGTGCAATTTTAAATGGGATTGTTTTCTTAGTTTCTCTTTCTACTACTCCTTATTAGTATATAGGAATGCAACAGATTTGTGTACATTAATTTTATATGCTGTGATTTTATTGATTTATCAATTCTAGTAGGGTTTTTTTTGAGTCTTTCAGATTTTCTATATAGGGTATCATGTTATCTGCAAAGAGTAAAACTTTTCATTCCTCCTTACCCCTTTGGATGCTTATTTTCCCCCTTGGTCTGATTGCTGTGGCTAGGACTTCCAGTACTATGTTGAATAAAAGTGGTGAGAGTGGACATCCTGTCCGCGTTCCTGATCTTAGTGGAAAAGCTCTCAGGTTTTCACCATTGAGTATGATGTTAGTTGTGGCTATTTCATATAAGGCCTTTATTATGTTGAGTTATATTTCCTCTCAACCTCCTTTGTTGAGGGTTTTCGTCATGAACAGATGTCAAATGCTTTTTATGAATCTATTGAAATGATTATATGGTTTTTACCCTTTTGTTGACATGATTCATCATGTTGATTGATTTGCAAATGTTGAACCACCTTTGCATCCCTGGAATAAATCCCATTGATCATGATAAATGATTATTTTAATGTATGGTTGGAGCCAGTTTACTAGTAGGGTTTTTTTTGTTTGTTTTTTGGGGTTTTTTTTGAGGATGTTTTCATCTATGTTTATCAGAGATATTGGTATCAGGGTAACGCTGCCCTCATGGAATGAATTTAGAAGCTGTCTTTCCTCTCTCTCTCTCTCTCTCTCTCTCTCTTTTCTTTAATAATTAGAGAAGAATACCTACTAATCCCTCTTTCAATGTTTTGTAGAATTCACCTGTGAAGCTGTCTGGTCCTGGACTTAGGTTTGTTGGGACTTTTTTAAATTACTGATTCAATTTCATTGCTGGTAATTGGTCTGTTCAAATTTCCATTTCTTCCTGAATCAGTTTTTCTTGATTTTTGAGGTAGACCTATATTGCTATAAACTTCCCTCTTAGAACAGATTTTGTTACATCGCAAAGATTTGGGACCTTTGTGTTTTCATTTGTCTTTGTGTATTGTTTGGATTTCTTCTTTGACTTCTTGGTTGGTTAATGCCTTCATTTCTTAGTGACATGTTACTTAACTTCCATATATTTGTGTTCTTTCCAGAGTTTTTCTTGTTGTTTACTTCTAATTTCATAACATTGTGGTCAGAAAAAATGCATGGTATGATTTCAATCTTTTTGAATTTGTTAAGACTTTTTTGAGGCATAACATGTGATCTTTTGTGGAGAATGCTCTCTATGCCCTTGAAAAAAATATGTATTCTGCCATTTTAGGATCCTATCTGGTCCAATGTGTCATTCAAACATAACGTTTCCTTGTTGATTTTTCTGTTTGGATGATCTATCCATTGATGTAAGTGGAATGTTAAAGTCTCCAACTATTATTGTATTACTGTCAATTACTTTGTTTATGCTTCTTATTAGCTATTTTATGTATTCAGGTGCTTTCATCTTGGGTGCATAAATATTTACACTTGTTATATCTTCTTATTGGATTGTTCCCTTTATAATTATATAGTATCTTCCTTTGCCTTTGTTACAGTCTTTGTTTTAAAGTCTGTTTTGACAGATATGAGTGTTGCTACTCTGGCTTTCTTTTCACTTCCATTTGCATGATAAAAGTTTTTCCATCCCTTTACTTTTAATCTGCATATGTCATTAGGTCTGAAATGAGTCTCTTGCAGGCAGCATAAATATGATTGTTGTTTTTTATTCATTCTGTCAATCTATGTCTTTAGATTGGAGATTTTAGTTCATTTACAGTCAAAGTAATTATTGACAGGCATGTTCTTATTGCTGTTACCTGTTTTATGATTCCTGTAGTTCTTCTCCTTTCTTCTCCCATTCTCTGCTATCAGGGTTTTCTGGCTTTCTTTAGTGTTATACTTGGATTCCTTTCTCTTTATTTCTTGCATATCCATTACCGGTTTTCGATTTGTGGTTACCACTGAGTTTATATGTATCATCTTATCTATATGGCAGTCTGTATTAAGTTTATGGTTGCTTGAGTTTGAACCCATTCTAAAAGCAAAAGATTTTTACTCATCTACCCCTCCACGTTTTAGATATGTGGTGTCATACTTCACATCATTTTATTTTGTGAATCTCTTGACTGATTTTTATAGATATGTTTAATTTTACTACTTTTGTGCTTTCTACTTTTCTTATTACTGCTTATGGGCTTTCCTTTTCACTCACAGAGCCCCATTTAACAATTCTTTTAAGACTCGTTTAGTGGTGATGAATTTCTTTAACTTTTGTTTGTCTGGGAAACTATTTATCTTTCCGTCTATTCTGAATGATAGTCTTGCTGGATAGAGTATTCTTGGTTGCAAGTTTTTTGTTTTTTCTTCCTTTTGTGTGTATCATACCACTCCCTTCTGGTCTTCCAGTTTTCTGCCAAAAAAGAGTTGACAGAATTATATAACTGTTTTCTCTTGCTGCTTTACAAATTCTCTCCTTATCACTTTTTTTTTTGACTATTTTAATTATTATGTATCTTATTTGGACCTCCATGGTTTGATTTTTTGGTGGATCTCTGTGCCTCCTGGGTCTGGATTTCAGTTTTCTCTCCTGGATTCAGGAAGTTTTCAGCTATTATTTTTTTTAAAATAAATGTTCTGCCCTTTTTTTCTCTCTCTTATCCTTCTAAGATCCCTGTAATGCAAATGTTATGCTTGATGGTGTTGCTGAGTTCCCTTAATCTATTTTCATTTAAAACAATTATGTTTATGTATTTTTGAGAGAGAGAGAAAAAGTGTTAGCAGGGGAGGGGCAGAGAGAGAGAGGGAGACACAGACTCTGAAGCAAGCTCCAGGCTCTGGGCTGTCAGCACAGGGTCCAACAAGGGGCTCAAATTCATGAACTGCGAGATCGTGACCTGAGCTGAAGTTGGTTGTTTAACTGACAGCCACCCAGTCACCCCAATCCATTTTCATTTTTAAAACTTGTTTATTTTCATTTTGTTATTTTTCTCTCTCCCATTCAGCTTGATTGTTCTCCATTACTCTGTCCTCCAGGTCACTGATCCCTTCTTCTGCTTCCTGTAGTCTACTCTTTATTCCATCTAGGGTTTTTTTTTGTTGTTGTTGTTTCAATTATTGCATTCATCCTCTCTGATTCATTCTTTTTTTCTTTTTTCTGTCTGTTTTGAGGATCTCACTGAGGTCTCTAATCTTTTCTCAAGTCCAGTGAATACCTTTATGGCCATTTCTTTAAATTCTATATCAGGCATATTACTTACCTCTGTTTCATTTAGGTCTCCTGCTGTGATTTTGTCCTGTTCTTTCATTTGGGACTTATTCCTCTGTCTCCTCATTTTGTCTAATTCTCTGTGTCTGTTTCTATGTGTTAGGAAAGAAAGCCACATCTCCTCTTGAATATAGTGGCCTTACAAAGAAGAAGACTTGTGGCGTCCTGCAATGCAGTATCCCTGTTGACCAGAACCTGGAGTTTCAGTGGGGTCTCTGTGTGTTGTGTGCACCCTGCTATTGTTGCTGAGCTGTGTTGTCATTCATGTAGTCGCAATGGCTGTCTCCCTGTTATGGACAGAGTTTGGTCCCTGTATTGTTAGTGGATGTTAAACCAGGCATTTGCCAGAACCTGTGTAGCACCCAAAATAGGGTGCTCTCCCTGTGTTGTCTGCTGAGAAGCTTTTTTTTGGTGGGTAGGGCTTGCAGTCAGACCCACTGTCTGCCCCCTGCCCACTGCTTGGGCTGTAGTTGGACTGGTGTGTGTGGCTATCTTCCTTCTTCCTGGGGCAAGAGTCTCTTTGGAGAGGTGCTGGCCCCTGTCTAGGCTGCTTGGACACTGACAGGCTTGTGGCACCACTTTGGATGGGCTCTGCCCATGTGTTTATTAGAGTTAGGTACATAGGAAAATGCAGAGGTGAGACATACAGTGTGAGCAAAGTCTCTTGTGGGAGCAGTGCTGCCTCCACCTGGAGAAAACCCTGCCAAACCCATCTGGTTTGGAGGGGGTGGTTGTACACAAGTGTGTGGGGCCGCTTTTAGCAAGCTAGGGGGAGGGCATCGGCACTGTGCTGATTCCTGCACGTGTCCTTGTATCTAGGCTGGGGGTGGAGGAGCTGGCTCTTGCTGACTCCTTTGTTTTTAGAGAAGTCTCCCAAAGTTCCTTGCATGTCTAGCACATTCTCTAAAATTACTAAATAAATCTCCTTCCTGTATACCCCAGGTGTTTCTCATACTGCTGCTTCTATAATGTATCTCCAAAGGGCTGTTTGTTTGCTGTATCTTTAAGAGTGAGAACTCTTTCTCCCTCCTGGCTCTCCCAGAGCTGACCCAGCTGATTTGTCAAGGTCCAGGTGGAAAGCCCCACTGATTCTACAAACAGCCAGCCAGCCCCTCTGTCCTTCATAGCCAAATGTTATGGGGATTCATCTCTCTAATGCAGGACCTCCGTGCCTGGGGTGCTCCAAGGGGGGTCCTCTCCTCTCCCCTCCTCAGACCCAGGGCTCCCTGTCTCCTAAGGTCAGTCCTACTGGTCTGTTTTGCTCCTGCTGTGTCTTTGCTCTTCCTACCCTCTTCCATGTGGCCTCTTCTCTACATTAGCTCTAGAGTCTATTCTACCAGTTTGGGTCCCTTTTTGGTTTATTTACACTGATGTGGGTGTTATCTAGATAAATACAGGGGATGAAGTGAATCCAGAAACTTCCTACGTAGCCATCTTCCCCAGAAGTCCTCAATAGACCTTTTAAATAAAGAAACCTACACCAAGGTACAACACCATATTTCAGGGCACTAAAGAAAACTCTTTCTTTAGTGAGAGTTAAAAATTTACCCCAGAAAGTAAGTCAAATAAGTTGAAACCTGACTGCCTTCAGAATTTTTATTAGAAACTTGATGATACAAGAAGGTAAATGGAGACCAGCGCTGCAAGGAGACTTTTTGAATTTTGACCATGTTACTTTATAATATCTTTAATTATAATACTATTAGAAATGCAACTCAGAAAGCATACCTGTAATAATACATTTTTTTCAGGAAGTTTCTTAAGGATGTTTTCCAACAAAAGTGAAACAATGATCAGAAATAGAATGTAATTATATAAGAAATACTGGAACTCTACTCTGAGTATAAAGAAAAGAAATTGCCCTAGATTTGAATAATAGTCAGCAAGTATGCTTCAAGAACAATGTCTTCTAAGAATAATGCAATGAATCCTGAACATTCAGAATGGCTAGTAATAGATATAAACTGGAAAGAATCTAAATGTTCATCAATGAATGAGTGGATAAATTGTGGTATGTCGATACATTGTAATACTAGTTACCAATAAGAAAGAAAGTAACGGCTGTTATCTGCAACAACACGAGTGAATCTCAAAATGCTGAGCCAAAGAATCAGGCAAATAACAAAAGTGTTAATTTTAAATATTTCACAAAATTTTCAAAACTGCAAATAATTCATAGGGAAAGAGTAGATCATCTGTTTCTTGGGGACAGGAGGAAAGATAGAGATGAATTACAATGTGGTGTGAGGAAACTTTTGGAAGGTGATAGAAATGTTTGTCATCTTGACTGTGTTGATAATTTCACGAATTATCCCCATTGTGTACTTCAAACAAGCAAAGTTGAATGTATTTCAGTTATAGCTCAATGAAATTATAAAACACAAAATCCTATTTAAGATTACATTTGACTACCTTTTGTCTTGTTTGATATGCCCTAAGTTACCAAGACCTAGTTAACTGTTGAGCAAAATAGCAGGTTAATGGTCCTATTGGGCATTAAGAAAGGTGAAATGGACCGGTGTTTTCTTAAATGGACCGGTGTTTTCTTAATCCTGCAGGTGAGAATGTATACTTTGTAAATTATTTTTTTAAAAAAAAGGAAAAATAAGACATTTGTAGTATAATCACATTGTAAATGCATTAAACTTCAACTTTTACAACCATTTGATAGGATAATTTTTTCTGTCTTGGTAGGATGAATTTTTCGTTTTATTCTTTAAATGAAACATATGCTTTGGCTTCAATTTGAGGTGAGGCTTTTAATAATAAATCATAGACACTAAATGCACAGAAATATTTTAAGTCCCTTAATGTTTCAGTTATTTATTGCTCCATAAAAAAATGACCCCAAATTTCCGGGTGTAAACAATAATAATCGTTTGTTTCACTCACAGTTTTGCTTCTTGGGCAAGGTTCACTGGAAACAAATCATGCTTGTTTCCTAAAGTGTCACCTAGGGCAGCTCAACTACTGCCGTCTAGAATCCCAGGAAGACTGGATGGCTTACATTTTGTTGCTGATATTGTTAGTCAGCTGGTATCTCAGCTGGAGCTGTCTTACAGAAAATCTACATATCACTGCTTGGTATCCTCATAGAATACTAGCTGGTTTCCAAGAGCAAGCATTCTATAGAACCAGGTGGAAGCTGTTTATTTGCTATCTCTTCCTGTGTAACAAATTACCCCCTAATTTAGTGGAATTGAGCGACATCGTTTATTACCTCACGGGTTATTGTGTTATCTTGTTTTTGTTTTTTGTTTTGTTCATAGCTGGGAATCTGGGCATGTCTCTGTGTCAGGGTCTCTCACAGGCTGTAATCAAGGTGTCACCTTGAGGTGTAGTCCTCCTAAGATTTGACTGGAGACATTTCTGCTTCTAAGCTTGCTCACTTGGCTGTTGGCGGGATTCAGTCAATGATCGGCTATGGAACGGAGGGTCTTAGTTTCTCACTGGCTGCTGGCCAGAAGTCATCCTTAGTTCCTTCATGCATGGGCCTCTGCAACATGGTAGCTTGCTTCATTAATGCATGCATGCTGACAACACAACAGAAAGAAAACCCAGCAAGAGAGTAGCTAGTTTTTCTTAGCCAATCATTAAAGCCGCATCCTTTCTCCTTTGGCACGTCGTATTTCTTAGACACGAGCACCAGGTCTAGGTCGGACTCAAGGGAAGAAGATTTCACAAGGTCACAAATACTACAAGGTAGGGATTATCACAGTGTCTTTAAAAGCCATCTACTGTAGGGGCGCCTGGGTGGCGCAGTCGGTTGGGCGTCCGACTTCAGCCAGGTCACGATCTTGCGGTCCGTGAGTTCGAGCCCCGCGTCGGGCTCTGGGCTGATGGCTCAGAGCCTGGAGCCTGTTTCCGGTTCTGTGTCTCCCTCTCTCTCTGCCCCTCCCCCGTTCATGCTCTGTCTCTCTCTGTCCCCAAAATAAATAAACGTTGAAAAAAAAAAAATTAAAAAAAAAATAAATAAAAAAAAATAAAAAAATAAAAGCCATCTACTGTAGCTATATTTCCACTTATGATTCAGTCTTAGAAATTATGCAACATTCCTCCCCTTATTTTCTGTTAGTCAAGGTGGGCATAACGTTCTGCCCAGAGTCAATATTGAACCCAGTACTCAGAGGGTCAATTTCCCCTTAAATAAAATACATGCTGGATGGGATACATGGTGGAGAACACCTCTGGAAAATGCAATTGTCTACATTTGGTCATTATAATTAGGCAAGGATTTGTTAGAGCATATATTCCTGATTACTATTAACATTATCAAAAAAATGGATTTATTTTTGTACAGTTTTTCTTCTAGAAAATATATGGACCTCTAGAAAATGCGAAACATCATGATATATTACAAAAACATTTGAGAAAAAAAATCTGTGAAATTATAAACATAGTTATGAGGCAACAAAAAAAGTATTGTTTTGTACAGTAAAATAGCCTAATGATTAGTAAGTGTTCATCCACAGCCTCTGCATATTCAGTGGTAACCAATGTTTTGAAAATATTCTTCGGCACTAGAAAAATCAAAGTTTTAGTTTTTACACTGTTTATTAAGTATATGGCCTTAAGAAAATATTTAATTTGAGGTTCGATTTCTTTATTAATAAAATCTCATTAGCTCCTAGAGTTGATCTCAAATTTAAATGAGAAAATGAATGTGTAATATGCAACATACTTAGTAACCCATCAATCTTGTAAGATGGTGTTTTATAAGGAATGATACCTGCCTAGGGTTTCCTATTTTGGACACTGGAATTTTGACTTTTGAGCAAAGTGTGTTCATTCCAGTTATTTATATCATATACCTCATTGGAATTAATTCATGATTTACAACGATAGAAAAAGAAAATCGTTATTGAGAATGTGTCACAAAGAAAGAGGTGAAACATACTATTTATGCGTTTTCCTAAAGGATATATATAGGGTTTGAATGTTAAGACTCTGCTAAACCATTAGTAAGTGTGTCCAGGTTAACGGTGTCTCTGTGGTCTGACGGCTCTTCTTCAGTATTTTTTTTTTTTTTTTTTATGGTGTTCTTGGCCCCAAAGGATCTGTCTGAAATTCCTGCCTCTTCCTGCAGAACCCTTATTTATAAGTCACATGCATTTTTTTTGGTTGTGTGTGTATTTTAAATTTCAGGGGAGTTCTTACTATGCTTTCGTATTCCCCACGGATTTTTAGCTGTTTGGGAATGCGCGGAATTTCTTTTCCTAACATTCTGTATTTGCACTCTCTTTTCTATAATTACTATCTGCTCTAGAACAGTGGTCCGCAATCTGTTGTCTCTGGACAGGCTGGATCAGCAACACTTGGGAACTTATTAGAAATACAACTTTTCAGATCCCCACTAATACCTACGGAACCAGAAACTTTGGGAATCAGTGATTTAAAAGTGATAGTGATTCTGACGTACTTGTTTGTGAGTTACCGATCTAGAATCCTCATTCCTCATGCATGGTCTGCATTATTTGTAACCTGTGGCAGTGGGAAGAGCATTTCAAGGTCCTTTTGGTGGAAAGGACTTTTGCAGTTGGAGTTATTGTTGAAGATTATTCCCCAATTTTACTGAGGTATGTTTGCTTTTAAAGCATTACTCTGGCAAGAGTAGTTGCTTTATGTAAATTGCATATAAAAAACACATGTGCAGTTCAGGAAAACCATAGAAGAATTTTAAAAAGTCTCTTAACTGTTTAAAAGCTAATACCTGTGGAGAGATGGAGATACAGATTATGTACTGCATGGTACAAAATTTAAAAACATAAAAGGTGTTCATCAAAAAATTATATTCATTCTCACTACATCCAGTGACCACTCAGAATTCCTCTCTGGAAACAAATATGATTATCAGTATCTTATGATAAAATTTTAAGATATTCTATAAAAATAGGAATATGTATAACATATATTCAAATATATACTTTACTAGTATACTATGTACTCTGTTGTTCTTTTGTTAACCTAAAATATTGTAAAAATTGTCCTATATTGGTGCATAGAGTGCTGCCTTATTATTTTAGTATTTCCCTATATGGACTATTTAACAGTCCCTCACTGAAGAACATTTAGCATATTATCAATCTTTTGCTATTATAAACTATTATTTTACAGTGAATATCTTTATATGTCACATTTGCTTGCATGTGACATTATTTGTAGGTTAAAAATTTAAAGGTATTTGGTGAATGGTTTGTTGATTTTTTAGTTTGGCTAGATATTTTTAAATTGTCTTGCGTAGAAATTGCACAATTTTTACACAATAGAAAATATGCCAGCGAAACAATTTTCCACACTCATGTGAATAATAAGTTATCAAACCTTCAGTATTTTAATACTATTGTATCATAGCTGTTTTAATTTGCATATCTATTCTTCGGAGGTTCGAATAACTTCACATGTTGAAGAAACACATATGTTTCCTTTACTATGAATTGTTTTCTCATGTCCTTTACCTATTTCTTTCTATTATGATGTTGGTATATTTAATTTTTATTTGCAAAAGGCCTTTACATATTATGAAAAGTAGCTTTATGAAAAGTTACAATTATTTTCCCCATTGTTGCTGTTATTTGACCTTATTAATGCAGGTGTGTATTTTCAAGTAACCACCTTGATCTATGTGTTTTAATTGTCTCTTCTGATGTAGTCTATGCTCTAAATGTTTTTATTTTGTGTGAGTATATTTCATCTAATAATTTTGAAGGTTAACATTTGCATTTGATTCTTTTAATGTTTCATTCATAAGGTATCTGTATGTAACATAAATTGTCTATTTCTTCTACTGTAGCTATTGACATTATCTGAAAGTGACATGCTTCAAATCTTCCCAGAAACACTCTCCTCTCTTACTTCCATCCACCACGTAATTTTAGTTGATTTCCTTTTTCTATTTCTTTAATTTTTTTGCTACTTACTTTAATTCTTCAATGTGGATGTATTACTTCTGTTTCTAGCAATATGGCAATACTTGAAATTTATTTAAAACAACCACAAGACCATGTAATTTCTACATAATATATAATGGCCCCCTCCTTTAAATATGTAGCAGGCTTGAAAAACAAAGATGCCACAGTGGGATATAAGAGTGATAAACTGTCTCAGAAATAAAATTTACCCAGCGAGTTTGCCTATCTTAGGAACTATTTGGACTGGGATTTTGGACCACAAGTAGCACACATCTAGCCTAGAGTAAGGAAACATTTGGAAATAGGGAATTGAGGCCCATAAAACCCTGGTACCACTGTAGAACTACATATAGTCTCAAGAGAAGAGTCAACTCTAAAATCATACCTGCGTGTTGAAAATTCTTCTATCTTATCATGGTACCCAAATGAAAAGCAGTTTCTCCTGACAACATTCAAGGACATGTCTTTTTTACTTTAAAAATGGAGTTTAAATTTAAGTATTCACATAGAAAATATTAAATCTGTCCATAAATTAGGATGATCCAAAATTTATGCTGGCACGTGGTACCTAGCCAAAGAAAATGCAAATATTTTTAAATGTAATATATCCTTAGCTCAGATTCTAAAACATTACCAAGGATGAAAACCCAATGACTCAGTGCCATGAACACACAATCTAGAATGGGTGGTGGTTGTGGGGAAAGCCACCATAACTTTCAGAAGGAAAAAAAAACAAACAAACAAGCAAAGAAACAAAAACATCCTCAACAAAGTAGAAAAACTACACTCCTAGAAATCTAGAAAATTTAAATATTAGATACAAAATATGTAATTAGTATATTAGGGTATTTAAGTGAGTAAAATATTAAATAAAATTGAGTAAAAGAAAAGAAAATTAGCTAAATAGAATGCTAGAAGTGAAAACTCAGTGAAAATCCTAGAAGTGAAAGGATGAGTAAACTTTAGGGAGAACTGAAGGGGAAATTGGTGAATTACAAAAAGGTTCTGAAGAAATTACCCAGAATGAAGCAAAGAAAGGAAAAAAATATATAAAAAGGAAGAGGAAGTTAGGAAATGTTGAGAATAAAATAGGAAGACCTGTAATTTTTCTAGCAGCAGTTCCAGAAGAAAAGAATATGGTAATATCCAAAGAGATAACACTTGAAAAATTTCCAGAATTTATGAAAGATAGATACCCTCAGAGCAAGTAAACACAAGTCCCAAACAAACAAAAACAAGTCAAACCTGGTTATATCGTTGGGAAATGCAGAACTCCAAAGACATTGAGATTTTGGAATCAACTGGAGAGAAAAGAATAAATGTTAAGAAATTGAAATTAGAAACAGACTTTTCAATATTAGCAATAGAATACAGAAAATAATTATCAAACTAGCATTATACATGCAGGGAATTTAGAGGGTGGGCAAATTTAAGAACATAAAAAAAGCAAAAAATAATTAAGAGGATTGTTTATCATCAACAGAATTTCACTAAAGAAACTTCTAATGGATACACAATGGGAAAATGGGGAATATTTTAAAAAAACATCTGAGCTGAAAGAAGTGACTTTGAGCAAATAAATCAGCAACATTTAGGCAAATATAATTAATAGATGTCTGAAGTAATTACTGTACTATCTAATTTAAGGAGTAGGAAATAACTAAAAACCAAGAGAATAATATTATAGAGGATGAGAGTGCAAGAAGAGTAAGAAACATCCTAAAGTCTTCATATCTTTTTTTTTTTTTTTTTTTTTTTCAACGTTTTTTATTTATTTTTTTGGGACAGAGAGAGACAGAGCATGAACGGGGGAGGGGCAGAGAGAGAGGGAGACACAGAATCTGAAACAGGCTCCAGGCTCTGAGCCATCAGCCCAGAGCCCGACGCGGGGCTCGACGCGGGGCTCGAACTCACGGACCGCGAGATCATGACCTGGCTGAAGTCGGACGCTTAACCGACTGCGCCACCCAGGCGCCCCTTAGGAGGATTCCGTATTGATGAATCCTACATTTGGTGAAGTATACATCTGTAAATTCTCAAACGTCTAAAATAATGTTTACAAAGCCCAAATGGTTAGAACGGAAAGAGTTTTTTTGCATGTTGTCTGGTTTGTTTCATTTTTTTAATTCTTACTTAATTCAAAATACAGAATGTTTAGGTTGGCTTTGACAAAGATTTAAGTGCAAGGATTTTATTTAGAAAATTATTGTAGGAAAACAATATTGTAGGGTGTGGGGAGGCGAGAAAAGGAAAGGTAGGCAGCCAATATAGAGTATGTTAGCAAACAAGTTAACACTGTAGGAAAGTGAAACTTATTCCCTCTGGGGAATCCTATGACCCTTTGGAAAACATGTGCCTCTGTGTTACTATCCTTTCAAGAAATAAGGGAACTTCACCACTTCCATCAGTCGTTGGTTGAGGCTGCCTTTTAGGGGGAGGAGGTGGCCTTGAGGAATGAAGAATACTTCTTGTGCTGGCCACTTATTATCGTGAGATCGTCTTGTCTATGGAGAATGGAGAGCGTCTTCCCTGCTGGTTACTTGTGGGGTGTCCCTCTTGTCCTATGTCCCCCAGCCACATGTTGTCTTAAGGTAGGAAAGCAGTTTCAGGCCCTACTAGTAAGAGGTGAATTTCACCTGACCTCTTATTGTCAGGGACTTGTGATGTTTCCTTCTTGCCTAGTCTGCCATGCTGGCCTTTTATAGGCAGAACTCTCATGAGATTGATAAAAAGTGAGCCTACTTCTCCGTCATCCATTGTTAAGGTTGGGAATCAGGAGAGTGTATGTCTGGATTGCCACCATCAGCTGGTGGAGAGGGTAATAAGATTCTCTGCCTCCAGTCTGGTTCCCAAACCCTAGCCTCCAACCTTTATCTTTTCGTCTTTTAGAATTCTCCTTTGGTAGCCACTTGAATTATTTCTAGGATTTATGGTTGTAATTAGAGGGAAAGAGCAGGCAGAGAAGAGTCTATGTAATCTTATCTGGAGTGGAAGTCTCTGCTGTTGTTTTTTTTTTTTTTTTTTGTCTTCAATGGAATTTATTTCTCTATTTTGCAGAGAATAATAGCATTACAAAAGCACTTAGATTAAGAGTTAGTCTTCTGAAAATTAATTTCAGAACAGTTTAGAATTTTATAGACATCTTTAATGTTAGCTACAAATATGAGAAAATCCAGGTGTTTTGATAGATTCTTGATTTCTACCAGATGCTGTGGGCCGTTAATGGTATCAATAATCTGCAAAATACTCTTGACTATATTGTAAGAAAATAACTTTAAAATGAATAATGGGATACACACATGAACAATGTCAAAATTGGGTAAACGAATGCTAACACCACACAGTGGTTCTGAGATTTCTTGCTTACTTATAGGAAGTACTTTTAATTTGCCACATCTGAAATGACAGAAATGACTGGCATACTTTCTGTCCTGGAAGAGTCAACAGTCTGGTAGATCAGAGAGAAAAACTCATAAGTATGCTTTAAGGAAGGGGGGCGGCAACAAAAAGCAAAAGTGACAAGAGCGATTAAGTAGAAACATGAAAGTGTAGGAGATGAAGGAGAGACAGGGGAGTATAGAAACAGAACAATAGGTAGGTCTTGAGAGAGCCTTGTTCCACAAAGCCATCCCTGAACGTGAACAATGCAGCAGATGTTATAAACCCATACAAAACTCATTAATTGTGCCCTCAGCATTCTTTCTTTTTTCAAAAAAGAATTGTGGACTGGAATAACATTCTAGTTGTACGCACTGGGTCTAGATACATAACATAACTTAGTGAACACTAGCTGTACAGAAAGCTGTGCTACACTGAGATTTAATTTAAACTAAATCTATTTAGGGCAACACATATATTTATTTTAAAAATGATCCAAATAAAGCTCGCCTATTATGAAATTCTGGAACACATTTTGCCCTAAAATTTTATAAACTTGCTCTCCATTTCCTTAAGTATTATTTTCATTTCCTTCTAATATACTAGGTATTGCTGCGTTAGGGAAGAGAAGATCAGATGACTTATTCAAGACCATGCGGCACACCAGCTCCAAGTTTGATGTCTTCCTTACTGTCATTTAATGCCTCCTCCCCATAGAAACTAATTCTCAAAACACCTAACAAATGCGCACACACACACACACACACACACACAAGCATTTGTACTACTGGATCTTTACCCAGGAGAAATAAAAAATGTATGCTCACACAAAAACAATATGCAGATGTTTACAGCAATTTTATTTATAATTGTGCTAAACTGGAAAAAATGAAACTGTTCTTCAGCTGTTGAATGAATAAACAAACTGTGATGGATCCTTACAATGGAAAAACCATTTGGAAATAAAAAGGAACCAATTATGCCACAATAACACAGACGAACTGAAATGTCTTATGCTAAGGCAAAAAAGCCAGACTCAGAAATCTACATGATGCATATTGGTCTGGCTATGTAAGGGCCCAGTATGAAGTGGAAATATGGGCCCTATTGTTCAAAATTAAGACTTTTGGGGGTGCTGGGTGGCTTAATCAGTTTAGCATCCAACTCTTGATTCTGGCTCAGGTCATGATCCCAGGATTGTGCGATGGAGCCCTGCTTGGGGCTGAGTGTGGAGCCTGATTCATTCATTCATTCATTCTCTCTCTCTCTCTCTCTCTCTCTCTCTCTCCCTCCCTCCTTCCCTCCCTCTCTCCCTCTCTCTCTCCCTCCCTCCCTCCTCTCTCTCTCTTGCTCTCTCCCTCCCTCCTTCTGTCTGTCTCTCTCCCTCTCCTTCCCACTCATGCTCTCACTCTCTTAAAAAATTAAAACTTTTAATACGGTGAAAACAGAACGTTAAACTAAACGCAGGGCCTTTGTAAGTGCGAGTGTGTGTGACTGTATGGGTTACAATCCCATGAAGCTGGCACTAACTGTATCATGTTTGTGTGACATTCTCAAAAGGCAAATCTACAGGAATAGAAAAAGCATCAGTATTGCCGGGGGCCAGAGTGAAAGGGAGAAGTTCACTAAATAGGGCATAAAGGAGGATGTTGGGTTAATAGGACTATTCTATGCCTTGCTAGAAATGGTGGCCACCCAATTCTATGCATCAAAATTCATACAACTAGGCATGGAAAAGGGAAAAATTTCTCTTTTTAAATTATATAAGTCTTAAATTATATAAGTCTGACTTAAAATCCAAGTATGCATTAACATTTTGTTGAAGAATGGCTATAAATGATTCCAGTGATACATGGAACATCATACAAACAAAATGTGATGGGAAAGGGTAGGGATAATGACCTAGACTGGAATATCTTCTTGGCCTCTTCCTAACAGGGTGACATAGCTTCAGTCATTTGATGTCGTTGACTCACAATTTCATTGTGTCCAAAACAGGATGGCAGTAGTAAGTCAAACTTACAGGGCGCTAAAGGATCAAAGAAGGCGATGTATGTGGAATTTTTTTTTCAAAACTTTTTAATATTAAAGCACTCTGGGATTATTAGCAGTGGTAATAAAAACACCAATTTATTATCTTTCTTTCCTCAAGTTTAAAATTTGTCATGGTGCATATTTCTAATACTGAGAAGACAATCGAAATCAGAAGTTCACGTTAGCAAAGTTCTACAGAGATACAATTTAATATGTAGCACATTTTAAACCTGGAGACAGGTATTGGTTTTTGCAAAGTGCTATACTCTTTGTGAGAAAGCTGTTTAAAAGTTCAATTCTTATTCTCAATGCAGTGGCTATTTCCCCCCGCCCCCCCCCCCAAGGCTAAAATGAATGTACAACTCAACATCATTTTTCCATTTTACTTTTAAGTTTTAGCACTCACTTTTGATGGTTTTGTAATCTTCAAGTAATAGAAACAGTCTGACTAAACAGTAATTGAATGTAATTGTGTATGGGGATGAAATAGTCAAAATTTGCGCAGTTAATTCAATTCTTCAGATGCTTTTCATATAAATATAACCAGATACACCATAATAAATACAAATACTGGTAAGTACACAACTTTAAAGAGTATTACCTGGCACATTCTATAATCAGATGTATGACTCACATTTGCCTTTTAAGTCAGTTAGGGAGAAGAAAGGAATCACATCGAGCTCTGAGTTGCTCTATGTCCCCATTGTACCTGATGAGAATGTAATCCAGTATAGTACCTCACCACATTGCAACATAATTATTTATTTAAATACATATTAGCTTCCATCTGATTTATGAACTTATCAATGACAGGATATGAGCCTTATTTATTTCCATGTTTAGCTAGAATATCTTTTACTAGCACATAGTTATCTGTTTAATGATGTTGGCTTTCAGAGTAAAGAAAGCTCGATGTTATTGGTGGACAGAGTGGCAAATTGGAGAGAGCACTGTCAGAAAACTTGAATACTGTTTTCTTATCAGTTATGCACATTGGATAGGAGCCCTCACATTTTCTGAGCCCCAGTTTTCTGAAGAGTTAGGTGCCTAGGAAAATACTTGGCTTGCAGCTGTCTCTCAGGACATATCAACTGTTGGACATTTTCCTCCTAAAGCATCATTGTATAGTACTTCATGGGAGTATTATAGTGGTCAAGTGTAATAATGGATGTGAAATATAAAATTTCTTTTTATGTAAAGTCCTATTCAACAGATGGCAAAATGAGAAAGAGGGATGGACTCGAGTAAAGAGAGCTCGACCAGTAGTACAGACTCTGTCACCAATCAGCTAAAGTACTTTGGACAAGATTTGTACTATCTCTGGATTTTTACTATAAAATGAAGGGTTCTAAATTTCATTCCACATTCCAAAATATTTACTTCAATTGGACAGGGAAGCATATTCTATATTTAAAGCAAGACAAATATGCAATTTGACACAATGTTATTTGTCTCTAGTTCAACATATATCATAACTGGGATCCTAATCAGAAAACTCAATAATATGATGAATAAAATATAAACTGGTTTAAGGATTCCATTTTCAAACACTTTTTTTTGCGATCATATACCAAGAGTGGTTTGTGTTTTTTGCATTCCACAACTTCCGTAGCATCAACTTTTGCATTGATATTTTGTCTCAACTGTATTATAAAATCCATAAAAGCAGGGTCACGGGTTAGGTATATTTTAAATCTCTGTACTAGCTAGACACTGTCTTGCACTTGGTAGTTGCTTAATAGATATGCATAGGCTGATTCAAATCTAATGTCTCTGTAATCAATCATACATTTTAGAGTATTGATCCATGGTTGAGTTCAGTTAATGAGCAGGCTAAACAGAGTCAAGGAGCTCCTAAATTTCACTACAGAATAAAAATTAAAAAAAAAAATTAAAAACCCTGCTTCAAATTATTTGAGAATATATTGAGCTATAATCAATTACAATCATTCATCATTGGACATCTAGGTCTATTATACAGTCCAGTGTAAATGTGATTGTCTTACAATAATGATACACGTAGAAATTCATACTGATAAGACTAATGCATCTTTCCAAGACAATTATAGTCCATTTTCCATTAGCCAGAATGAAGTAAGTTCCGTTTTCATTAGTCACAACTTCTGACTCTGGAAGGCTAGAGAGAGTGAAGGACAGCATCTGATGTTCATGAGTCATTCTGTTTGTCCCTTCTTTGGCTGGGCTCCAGCACCTAAGGGAAGCAAAAATTCATTGTGGCTTTAAGATCATGTCCTTCTTCCCATTCCATAATCGAGTACACGTTACTGATAACAAGCATGATGTTTTGCCTTTGCCTTAGTCTGAGTGACCAATTACCTACTGAAAGTGATCTCTCTGCCACCTGGAAACCCTCAATTTTTGCATCTTAATTAACTTTCCAAGGACTTAGAAACTGACTTAAATCAGTTGATGTAATTATTTAAAAACACACAATTAATATCATTCCATTCTATTAATTTGGCTTAATTATTGTACTTGCTACTTAGAAATCTTAATTTTAAGTGAACTGAGGAACTTGTCCTAATTTCTTTTCACTATCAGTTTAGTTTATGTAATCTTACATTTTAAATTTGACCAAATGGAGTTTTCAAATTTTCAAGGTCATAGGTTGATTTCAGAGAATACCTTCTTTTCAATGAAAGATTGTATCCAGTAACAGATTTTTAGTAATGACCATGGATTAAAATTTGTGAAATGAGTAAAGGTGTAGTTTTAAAAGCAGGTAGTTCACACTTTGGAATATCAGGGCAAAGGCTTCGCTGGCTCACAGTAATACAAATGTCCAGATTGCAGTTCAAGACATGACCTTTATTATGCATAAGTATTTTTTTCTTTGCAGGAAATAACTTTGCACATAAAATTTTATGCTATTTTCAGGCCTGGTTTGACTGCAATAAATCTTTTACTGAATAAGCCTTAATACCAGTATGGAGAGCACAAGTGAATAAGTCAGAAAATGGTTTGACTTAGCAAATCTTGAAGTTATTACGTGATTAGGAGGGATTTATGCATTCCATAATCTAGCATGGGGAAGATACTGTGGTTTGTGCCATCTAAACTCTTTCATTAATAAAGCCTACCTTCTCAAAATGTAATCTGATTTGAAAATATTCTCATTTTCTTCTAATCTTTGGAGTATAACATAAAGAAAGCACGTGGACTTGTGTTTTAGATGGTTATTTAAATGCTGCTTCCAATTTCCTGACCTTGGGCAAATAATTTATTCTTTCTGAGCTTCAATTACTTCATTTTTAGAAAGAATAGAGAATATTAACTCTACAGCATTGTTGTCAGAAGAGTGAGGGCATGTGTAATATGCCTAGCACGGTGTCCCATATATGGTAGGTACCCAATAAATGTCACTTCCTTTATCTGGAATTTCTTGCCTGTTTTCTATTTTTACTAATCTGTTCACATTACATAAGTGTTAATGAGTTATCAGAAAGTACATTTTTGTCAGTTGGTTAAGAAAGCAGGAGTAACCATCACCTATTTCGGGAATAATTCTCATCCTTTAGCTATAAAAATAAAGGACCATTATAATTCTCAGCTGAAACTGTGTAAGAAGCTTTTGAGTGTTCAAGCATCTCTATCCTGATGAATTAAGAACATCTATGTCTATATTTTTCTCACTCCCTTTGGCCTTTGATATACACTACAAAAATTAGAGTCGCCATGATTGTAGGAAAAAAAAAAAAAAAAAAAAGAACAAACAGCCCTAGCCTTGGAAGCATTCGTCTTTTTTTTTTTTTTTTTTCAACGTTTATTCATTTTTGGGACAGAGAGAGACAGAGCATGAAAGGGGGAGGGGCAGAGAGAGAGGGAGACACAGAATCGGAAGCAGGCTCCAGGCTCTGAGCCATCAGCCCAGAGCCCGATGCGGGGCTCGAACTCACGGACTGCAAGATCGTGACCTGGCTGAAGTCGGACGCTTAACCGACTGCGCCACCCAGGCGCCCCAGCATTCGTCTTTTTGACTATTGTCCAGGGAAGACCAAATTACCTGGCAGTAGTAGCTGGTTTCCCCACGAAGCAGATTAGCATGCAGGAAGTTTATTGGGAGTCTCTTGTATTTCATATCTAAAGAAGAAAAGGGAAAGGAAGGAATGGGGAGGGGGGAAGGAGGAGAGGGGGAAGGACTAGAAGGGTAGAGAAGGGAAGGCAGGGGAGAGAAAGAAGCAGACCAGAGGGAGAAGTTGAGCAGAGACTTCTTTCAAGGGAAACATCAGATGTCCCCACTGGAAGGTCTAAGTGTCCTGTCTTGAGATGAGGTGACTGGTTCTTTCTATCCCTAAAATTATCAGTCATTGCTTGTAAAATTCTTGACAGGAGAACTAATGCTGAGCAAGGCCAGCTCCTCTCAGTTGCGGCAATAACCCAAAGTGGGTGGGGAACTAGAAAGGTCTCCTGGTAGCACTGTCCGGCAGCTGGGGAAATAGATCCTTTATTACTGAAGGGGGGGATCAGTGTGGCACGCTATGTTGCCTCTCTGCACTTTTACTTTGCATGATGATGTAAACGTTCTCAACCCCTCACAGTACACACAGAGTAACCTTCACCCGTCTGCTGCTGATCTTTGCTGGGGAGAGCATTTTCCTCTTTCACAACACAGTAGGAGATGGAATTTTCCAACGTCGGTAGCAGTTGCTGCCTCTTTGCGTAATAGTTACAATTGTTAAGTACCGATCAGCAATGTTTCAACCTCTCCTCCTGGAATGTTGGCCATTAGCAGCCCCTGATTGCTTCCTTCTCTCTGTGATCTTTAAGCCATAAGGACTGACTTAAAAATATCACAAAGAGGGGAAATGGAGGAGAGCATTTTCTCAAGCAGGTATGGTCTGTCCGAGCCGAACTGTGGAAAGCTTCAGTGACCTCGATAGGATAGAGGGAAGACTAGAGAAGATGGGCAAACAGGGAATGAATGCAAGGGTGTGGTTGGGATCTCAGGGCTCCAGGCTGGCTGACCCTTTCTTCTTTGCCTTCAGGTTTCAAATAGCAGCTAACTAACTACTACTCTTCTGACTGACAGGACAACAATGTAAACAAACACAGTTTTTCCATTACAGAGCAAATTTTCTCTGGTCATAGAATAAGTCCTCAGTATAGAATAAGTTCACTTGACTTTCTGCACAAGTCAAATCTTCATAATTAAATTTGGTTGAGAATTGTTCAACTCAAAGTTTTCTCTCTAGTGCTCTTTTTTATTTCCCTTGAAAGATCACAACACTGAAATTGGACTCTTTTTCATCCTCATCCTGTATTTTTTTTCCATAGGTACCATATTGTGAAAAAGGTGGGAAAATGGGAGCTTTACCAAGCTTACCAAATGGGAGAATATTGTATGAAAAAGGATGGGACTTTTTTTCTTTAAACGTTTATTTGTTTTTGAGAAGAGAGAGACAGAGCATGAGCAGGGAAGGGGCAGAGAAAGAGGGAGACACAGAATCTGAAACAGGGTCCAGGCTCCGAGCTGTCAGCCCAGAGCCGGACGCGGGGCTCTAACTCAACCAACCCTGATATCATGACCTGAGCCGAAGTCTGACGCTCAACAGACTGAGCCACCCAGGCCCCCCATGGACTTTTTTTTTTTTTTTTAATTGGGCTTCTCTAGTTCAAAACAATGCAATGGTCCCTGCAATGTGATTTGGTATATGAGATAGTTTGTTTCTTTGCCTGCCCCTGTCTCTCAGCTTTTATGTTGGATTTGTCCTAGAAAATTAGGCAAAGTTATGAATTTTTTCTTTAAAACTGCTTATATATAGGGGCGCCTGAGTGGCTCAGTCGGTTAAGCGTCCGACTTCGGCTCAGGTCACGATCTCACAGTTGGTGAGTTCGAGCCCCGCGTCCGGCTCTGGGCTGACAGCTCGGAGCCTGGAGCTCGCTTCACATTCTGTGTCTCCCTCTGTCTGCCCCTCCGCTGCTTGCACTTTGTCTCTCGCATTATCTCAAAAATAAGTAAATATTAAAATATTTAAAAAAATAAATAAAATTGCCTATATGGTGCCTGATGAGTTTTCTTAATCCTGACCAATTATGGGAACAGTGTTCCGTTGTGATATAGGACAAATCTATTAAGTTGTAGCATATTAAAGAAAATATGCTAACCACATGCAGTATTGTTCACCTTGTGAATGAAATGTCATTTTCTTTCTTGAAATTGGAGAATGTTGTAGGTTTTCCTTTTTCTTTTCTGCGATCACATTTCCATGCCAGAAATATTTTGTTTTCAATCCTGTTGGTGTCTGTCTGACACTCTTCATTTTCCTTTTATGGCTTTTTAATTATTTCATTAATTTCACCTATCAGCATGAAGGATAATGCTCATTCAGAGTACGACACTTCTCCATTTGGCAAATTGTTGTTATAGAGGGTATTGTCGGTTTGATGTTGAATTTGATAAAATATCCCATTTAAACATTCAAATTTTAAATTCACATAGGCTTTATGTATGAGAACATTTTCTAATAAGTAGCATTTAGGAGGTGCTAACTTAAATTATTTTATAACATCTAGTATTAACAATGAAGAAAAGAATAAGGAAGTCTGAAGTAGGGGACATTGGTGAAAATGAGTGGAGACACAAAATAGAAATAACTCTGTTTACAGAAATAGCTCTGCGCTGAAATCATGCTTATAAGTCACCACGGGGAGAAATAGAACATATGCTGCAGATGTGTATGATAACTGATGAAACATTGAATTTATTGTCTGTTTGGAGAAAAGTCACAAATAAAAATTCAAATATATTATGCCTGGTAGAAAGGTTGACATCTACGACTCAATTCAGGGAAATGAAGGACCCTGAAACTCTGCCATATTTGAATTATCAGGTCAACTTAATTCCAGGGAGACCTGTCATTTCTGTGAGAAATAAAACACAGCTGATGTTATTGTTAGGTACAATCCATTCACTGCATACCATGAGGGCAAAGAACCTTACTCTCCAGGGAACAGATTACTGATTTTTCTCCTTTTGGAGGAAAAAAAAAAAATCTGAAAGTGCCTGTTTTGAGTAGGAAAGAAAATGCAGAGTGCCTCCAATAGCAAATAGATTGAACTTGATAAAGGGGGATGGGAATTTCAAACACCCTTTGAAAATTCCTTTAGAGACTATTAGGAAACACCATGACCATATTGGGTGGGTGAGAGGGGCTTGCCTCAGAGAGGATCTCTCTCTCTCTCCCTCTCTCTCTCTCTCCCTCTCTCTCTCTCTCCCTCTCCCTCTCCCTCCCTCCCTCCCTCCTCAGGAAGGAAAATAAAACAAATACCAATGTGTGACTATTCTTAGTTTTAGCAAGCAATTAATGAGTTCAATAATAGAGACACCAGTATATGTTATGCATAAAAGGTGTTCTTAGATGTTTTGAAATAGAATGATAGTCTCAATTTACACTGGTTTCTTTCCATAGACTTTAACAAAATGTATTTGCAATTGAAGTCCTCTGCCCATACTATGTAGGGAAGCACAGCTTTTCCTGGTTATAAACCCAGGAAATTAAACTGAATTTATGCAAGATGAAGAGAGTTCCATAGCTACCTTTGAGCTGTTGATATAGCAGCTACAATGCCATGAGTTTGGACTTCCCCCCCCTCCCCCCGCCCCAAAGATCAACAGTGAATGGAATGTTACACCATGTAGAGAAGAAAGGAAGAACCTAGAGGGAATGCCTTCACAATTTCTGTGTGGCTCTAAAGCCATGTGACAATTATCCTCTTTCTTTCTCAGGTGTCAGAAACTTTTCCAGAGAATGTAATTGCTAGATGAGAGCATCATCCTGGAAATCTCAAGGTTCTTAAGAATGTTAAGGCTCTTAGAGCATATTTAAGTTCTCTCTCCCCTCTCCCTCTCTCTCTCTCTCTTTTTCCCTCTTGATTAGCTAGCTAAAGCTTTGCCACTTTTGTTTTTCTTTTCAAAACACTAATTCTTGTTTTTTTTTTCATCTTTTCTATTGTCTTCCTATTCTCTATTTCATTCATTTCTGCTCTCATCTTTATTGTTTCCTAACTTCTGCTTACTTTGGACTTTGCTCATTTTTTTTTCTAGTTCCTTGAGATATAAAATTAGGTTGTTTGTTTAAGATTTTTTTTCCCCTTAATACATAAGATTAGCATTATGGACTTTTCATTTAGAACTGTTTTTGTTGCATCCCATAAGTTTTGGCGTATTGTACTTCCGTCTTTATTTGTCTCAAGACTTTTTTAAAATTTCTTTTTGATTTCTCCTTTGATCTATTTGTTTCCCAGGAATGTATGGTTTAATTTACACCTATTTGTGAATTTTCTAGATTTCCTCCTGTTATGGATTTCTAGTTTCATATTGTTGTGGTCAGAAAAGATAATGATCCAATTTCTATGTTTTCTTAAATTTGTTGAGACCTGTTTTGTGGTCTAACATGTGATGTCTCCTAGAAAACATTCCATGTGTGCTTGAGAAGAATGTGCGTTCTACTGCTGTTGGATGGAGTATTCTATATATGTATGACTGGTACATTTGGTCTTTAGTGCTGCTCAGATCCACTATTTTCTTATTGGTTCTCTGTATGGATTCTTTATCCATTGTTGAGAATGGGATATTAAAGTCCTCAACTATTATCATATTGCTATTTATTTTTCCCCTTTAATTCTATTGGTATTTGCTTTTTATATTTAAGTGCTCTGATTTTTGGATGTACAGATATTTATAACCGTTACGTCTTCTTGATGGATTGACACTTTGATTACATAATGACCTTCTTTGTCTCATTTGTCTAGATTTGGCTTAAAGTCTATTTGGTCTGATGTAAGTGTAGCTACCCCTACTTTCTTTTAGTTACCATTTGCTTGAAATATCATTTATCATCCCTTCACTCTGCGTCTATGTGGGTCTTTAAGGCTAAAGTGAGTCTCTTATAAAGGTAGCCTATTGGTGGATCTTGTTTTTTATCCATTCGGTCACTTTATGTTTTTGATTGAAGAATTTAGTTCATTTATGTTAAGTAATTATTGATAGATAAGGACTTCCTATTGCCATTTAAATTACTTTTTCTCTTTTGCTGATCTTTTATTCCATGTTTCTTGCTGCCTCCCCCTATGATTTGATGTCTCTTTGGAGCAGTATGCTTTGACTTTTTGTCATAATCTCTTGTGTACCTACTACATTTTTTTCCTTTGTGGTTAGCATGAGGCTTACATAAAATATATGTATCCTATTTTAAACTAATAAGTAATTAAAATTCACTTTGATGAACCTCATCCTCAAGTTAACATTCTTAGAAACATGAAAACTACCCAGTTATGGCTACAAAGTCTAAACACTGTCCCAAGAGCTCAAGAGCTAGGATGAATAAGTTCTAGAGATTTGTTCTACAACATTGCACCTATAATCAACAATACTGTATTGCACACTTAAACATTTAAGGTAGATCCTATGTTAAATGTTCTTACCAAAGCTCACCTCTCTTTTTCTTACTATTTTTTTTTGTGTGTGTGAAGTACTATATTTGTATCTTCCTTAGTCATTTGTTTACTTTCTCTTCATTTTTCTTTTCTTTTCTTTTTTTTTTTTCATCATGGTAAATTTGCTCCTTAATTCCCAATCACTATTTCCCCATCCCCCCGTCCACCACCACTCTGGTAACCATCAGCTTGTTCTCTGTAGATAAGAGTATGTTTCTTGGTTTCGTGCGCGCTCTCTCTCTCTCTCTCTGTCTCTCTCTCTCATTTGTTTTGCTTCTTAAATTCCACATATGAGTCAGATCATAGATTATTTGTCTTTCTCTAACTGATTTATTTTGCTTAGCATATACCCATCATGATGCATGCCCCTTTCTTTAAAAAAAATATAGATGGTCAAAACTACTCACAAGAATCCTAAGTCTGAAAAGCTAAAAAAGTTTCAGTTTTTTAGGGACAGGCAATCTGCTGTCATATGTATCCACAGTCTTCCTGACTGTATGACAGGTTAATTGTCTATGAATCATATTATTAAGGAGTTACTGTTTAATGCTCTTAGTAAATCCAATATTGGTTTTCACTTCTCAGCCTGGAGCCTTTTTTTTTTTTTTTTTTTTTACATTTCATTTGGAAACCTGTCTTTAGAGCCTGATACTCTATAATGAGTAACACCAGTGGAGGCAGAATTGTCACACAAATTCACTGTCATAATGACATTGTCTCCTGATCCTCTTAGGGACTGTTCAGTTTAGCACTGGTCAAGAAACTTCTGTCAATATTTAATCTGTATCGACTCATGGCTCGATTATAATGCGGAATGCTGATTACATCCATCTTCCCATGCAGCATGGTTCTTTCTGGTGACAAAATTCTATTGATACATTTGTCCTGACCATGCAAAATTTCAAAACTGCTGAGATTTTTACTTTCACATAATGTATTAGTCCTCTCACACAATGCACAAGAGCATTAAGTTATAAGATTTTTTTCCACTCTGTTATAAGGTGGTCTTGTAAATCACACATTAACAGATCCCTTCATAAAGCCATTTGACCACTTCCTCTACTCTGCAGAGCACCATTTTGTAAATGAGAGGAAACACCATTTTGTTGTTTAACATCCATATGAAATGTGATCTTGCAAAATGCAATGTTTCCTGGAAACTTTACAGTAAATCGAATGAACAATCCCTGTTCTTAAATTTCTACATGCTTTCTCCATTGAAAAATCACGTAACTGTATAGGGAAAATTCTTCATATTATTATAAATATAATATATAATATACAATATATAATATAGTAGATAAATATATAATTTATAATAATATATAATATAATATATAATATAGTAGAATGGAGAGTGATCCCCTTCCTTCTCTCAGAAATCATCAAAAGCTCACGCTACATTAAAATAAAATTTTGAAGCAACAATAATTGAAAGTGGTGAACTTAATGTACTAAAGGTCAAGTGAGGAGGTTGGAAGATTCCTGAACTTGCAGATTCTAAGCAAAACCACCAGTGTTGGATTCTGCAAAAGAGATAGGGTATCCTTCGGGGGAAATTATGAACTCCTCATTTGGAAATGCAGAGAAAGAAGATTCTGAGGGTACACTACGACACTGTAGAGTAGTGATAGAGTTTCAGCTGAATGAAATATCTAGCAGCGGGTAGGGATTGACTCTAGATAGCGACACTGAAGCTGCTAACCTCTAGTGGATGTGGAAAGACGAAAGCTAAAATAACCCCCCCCCCAACACACACACATACAGACAAGGCACACAACATAGTACAAGCACACTCATACACACCCACACAAAAGCATATTTTCACAATTTTTCTGGATTAAAACAAAAGCCACAAACTGATTAAAAAGTCAAGGAGAAAAAAAGTTACGCAGCATTAGAGATAAAAATCGCGGCTCTGGAACATACACAAAGGTGATCCACAATACTTGTAATTTATAACCCCCCAAGTGAGAACTGACTAAAGGTATAAGAGAAAAAGTACAATAAGAATTCTATTCTAAATGAAGAAAATTGTACAGAAAAAAAATATTACTTCAATTTATATCATTGAAGAGGAACATTAACAAAAATCAGTAGAGGAACAGTAACAATGAGGCAAAGACTGGAAAGGATACCAGATTTCTAAGAGAAATCCTTGAGCATAAAGGAAATATCACTAATATATCCAGGGAGGGAGAAAAGAAACCTAAACTTGCCTCAGGGCTAGAAATAAAATGTTCTCTGATCTTTTAATTGACATTTCTCTGGTTACTAATGAAGAAAGCAAGAAAGTGGAAGAACTTCTTATATGTTTATTGACTATTCTTTTTTTTCTGTGAATTTCTTAATGTATTTCTTGATCTCTTTTCCCTTGGTTTGTCTGACTTGCTTTTCTTTAGTTGTCACATAGGTTTATATGACTATGTTGTATTAATATTTCTTCTTAACCTTTGGATTGGCTTTTCGCTCCTGTTATTTCTCATCGCTACCAATTGTTTTCATTCAGTTTGACTGCTCTTGTCCTTGGTAGTTGGTAAGTCTTTTAAGAAGCCTTTCCTACCCTGAAATCATAGTCTTCTGTATTTTCATCTAATTTATACAATTTTGAAATAATTCTTAATACCTAGGGAGTTCCAAAGATAGCTTCTCCGTATAGGGAAATGGAGTTTTACTGCACCTTTTGCCCAGGTACCCCCACTGGTCACATCCTGTATAACTATAGAACAGTAGCAACAGCAGGAAATTAACATTGACACACTGTGTGTGAAAATGCTATCATTTTATCACATGTAGCTGCATGTGACCACCACACTCCAGACATAAAAACATTCCTTCACCACAAAGATTCCCCTTGTACTTAATCTATTCATAGTCACACCTTCTCTCTCACCATTCTTTTTTTTAATATAATTTATTGTCAAATTGGTTTCCATACAACACCAGTGCTCATCCCAACAGGTGCCCTCCTCAATGCCCATCACCCACTTTCCCCTCTCCCCCACCCCCATCAACCCTCAGTTTGTTCTTTTTTCTTTAATTAATTAATTAATTTATTATTTTTTTAATATATGAAATTTATTGTCAAATTGGTTTCCATACAACACCCAGTGCTCATCCCAAAAGGTGCCCTCTTCAATACCCATCACCTACCCTCCCCTTCCTCCCACCCGCCATCAACCCTCAGTTTGTTCTCAGTCTTTAAGAGTCTCTTGTGGGGCACCTGGGTGGCTCAGTTGGTTAAGCGGCCGACTTCGGCTCAGGTCATGATCTCGTGGTCCGTGAGTTCGAGCCCCGCGACGGGCTCTGTGCTGACAGCTCAGAGCCTGGAGCCTGTTTCAGATTCTGTGTCTCCCTCTCTCTGACCCTCCCCTGTTCATGCTCTGTCTCTCCCTGTCTCAAAAATAAATAAAACGTTAAAAAATTAACCTAAAAAAAAAAAAAAAAAAAAAGAGTCTCTTGTGGTTTGGCTCCCTCCCTCTCTGTAACTTTTTTTTTTTTCCTCCCCTACCCCTCCACCCATGGTCTTCTGTTCACTAGTTTGTTTTCCATCTGTATATTTTGTCATATTGAGAATGCTACATAAGTGGGATCATACGATACATGACCTCTTTAAATTATTATTTTTTTCCATTAACATAAATCTAGTTGTGGCATTTATCAATATTTTTCCCTGAATATTTCATGCTGTGGATGTAGCCATTTAACCATTACCAATTGTTGAGTATTTTGATCGTTGCCAGTTTCTGATCCTTACAGATAAAGTGTTTAACAATTATGTAGAGGTTTCTGTAGAGACATAAGTTTTCGTTTGTGTAGGATACACACCAACGATTGTGATTTCTGGGTCCTGTGATATATGTATGTTTGGTGTTAAAAAAAAATCCAGATTGAGCCATTTTAAATTCCCAGCAGCAATGTATCAGAGATTGAATTTCACCACTTCCTTGTCAGAATTTGGTTTTTTAGAGTTTTTTTTTAGGTGTTCTGATAGGCATGTGGTGGTATGGTACTAAACTTATATTTTCCTGATAACTAGTGATTTGAACATCTTGTCACGTGCTTAGTTGTCATCTTTATATTCACTTTGGTAAAGCAAAGTGTGGCTCTATCTTTTTCCCATTTATGTATATTACATAGTATCTACATCTATATATAGATCTATAATGGAGCTTTGAGAGTGCTTCATATCCTCTAGATGTAACGCTTTTGTCAGGTGTATCGTTTCCAAATATTCCCGCTTAGCCTGTAGCTTATCTTTTCACTCTTCTCACAGGGTCTTTAACAAAGGAAATATTTTAGTTATGTTTTTTTTTTTTCTTTTATGGTACATGATTTGGTATAATGTCTAAGACTTTTTTTATTGTGTCATAGGTTCCGGATTATTCCCCTGCGTTTTAGTGTTTTGTGTTTTATATTTAACTTAATGATCCATTTTGAGTTAATTTATAAAGAAGGTACAAGGTTTGGGACACCTGGGTGGCTCAGTCCGTTAATCATCCGACTTCAGCTCCCGTCATGACCTCATGGTTCGTGGGTTTGAGCCCCGTGTGGGACTCTATGCTGACAGCGGGGAGCCTGGAGCCTGCTTTGGATTCTGTGTCTCCCTCTCTCTCTGCCCCTCCCTCACTGGTGCTTGCTCTCGCGCTCTCTCTGGCTCTGGCTCTGTCTCTTTCTCAAAAATAAATAAAAATTTAAAACACTTAAAAAAGAGAGGAAGGTACAATGTTTACATTTAGCGTTTTATTTTTCTATGCATATGGATATCCAGTTACTTTAGCACCACTTCTTGAAAAGGCTGTCCTTCCTCCAATGAATTGTTTTTATGCATTATCAAAAATAACTTGATTATACTTATGTAGGGATGTTTCTGAATGCTCTGTTCAATTTCATTGATTTGTATTTTGATTCTTCTGTCAATTGCACATGTTCTTGATTACCATATCTATATAGAAAATGTTAATACTTGGTAGTGACTTTCAACTTTATTTTTTCCTTCTCTCTCTTTTTTTTTTTTTTTTCAAAAGATTTTTTTTTTTTTTTTTTAGCTATTTGAAGACCCCGGCCCTTCCATGCACATTTCAGAATAAGTACATCTATATTGGCAAAAACATTGTGGTATTTTGACAGGAATTTTATTAAATCTTTACATCAATTTGGAGAGAATTGACATCTTTATAATGTTGATTTTTATAATCCATGAATATTTGGCTTATATAATTTTCCACAAAATTTTCTAATAATTTCTTACACCATATCCTTAATAGTCCATCTTTTCTCTTGACATGTAGCAAAAACTTGTAAACATAAATTTTTGTTTTATTTATTAGAGGGATCCTTGTTCAATTTATTGACATCTGATTCAGTACCATCTTGGTTTTATTCCCATAGATTTTTATTAAGCTTTGGTATCTAAAAACATAAACCCTTGATCTTATTTTTCTGGAAAATAACCTTTATTATTCCAATCAATTTATTTTCCTACAAATTTCATAATGAGCTTCTTGATTTCTATGAAATAAAAGATTAAAATTGAATAAATTTAGAGGTTAATTTGGGTTAAGAAATCAGTATATTTATGACAAAGAGACTTCATAACCTTAGGTATGGTATATTTCTTTGATTATGGAGACTTATTTAACATCCTTCAATAAAGTTTTATTTTTATTAAGGCCTTTCACATAGTTTGTTAGATTAATGCCTATATACTTTATATCTCAGTTACTATTGTAAATGTCATTATTTTAAATTATACTTCCTAACTCTTTGATGTTGGTATTAAAAATGTACTTGGCTTTCAGATATTGATTTTATATCCAGTAATACTTAGGAATTCTCTTTAATTCTATTACACAAACGATAAAGAGACTAAAGGAAAATGGAAGATGATTTCAAAGTGTGTGGAGTTAACCAAGGAGTAAAGTCATAGATTCCTATCTTTTTATTCTCTTTTGCTTTAATCACACACAGCACAGTCTGATTATTGTTCTCCTTTTGTTTTGGGCACTGGAACACCAAAAATGATTCTGGCTACCCATCACAAATTTATGGAAATTAATTAAATTATGGAAAATAATGAACGTCTTCTTGTGTGTTCCTTTTACCTGGATCTTTACTTCATTTCTGCCATTCGGCTTCACTTCACCTCAACTTTACATACAATTGTTAATAATTGTTGAGCTATTTTCACATGTTCTAAGAAGTGAAGCAAGTTGTCAATGATCGCACAATAAGTAGATGGTAGAACCAGTAATAGAATCTAGAAGTTTTGGCTTCAGAACTTGGGTTGAACTATTTGACTACTGCTAACTACAAAGGCATATATAAGTATATATATGGCATATAAAGTATATATATATAAGTATATATAAAGGTATATATAAGTATATATATTAATATGACAAGACAATGTGTCTGTGTTTAATACAGCACTTAATAGGGCAGATACAATATATGTTTCTTAGTAAAGGTGTGGCAGGTTAGTTTCCTTATAGATGACTGTACCATAAACATGAAGCCTGACCAGACTGAGGAATTTAGAATATATCCAAATAATTCAAGCTATTTGTGTGATTCTGAGCACAGACAGCCTTCATTAAGATGAAAGAGTAAAGGTACATTTATGTGATAGTTTTATGGCAGAATCACTGATACTTAGAAATTAATTACAATGAGGAGCTAGGCATAAGTAGGAGGTGAATTTGACTCTAAGTTTTCTGATGTGAATGACCAGGTATATGGTGAGATAGAAAAGAGAAAAAGGCAGAATTTTATAGATAATCAATGGTCAATTATAAAGGTTAAGCTAGACTATGTGCAAAACTTCAAGGTAGGAATATCTAGTGTGTAGTTAGACATATGGGGAAGAGCTGGGAATTTGGGGGGTTTGATAGAGATATTTGAACTCATCGGCATAAAAGAAACAGTTGAAACCACAGTCTCTGATTTTTTTTTTTTTTTTTGGTAAGAACGTACAGATAGAGAAAACAAGGACAACAACAGGCCAAAACAAACCCTAGCATCCTTAGCAATTAAGGAAAAATTTGAATGAGGTATACATAAAGGAGACCAAGAAGGAACGATGTGATATAAAAAAGTAGTTCAGAGAAGGTTCTATAAAGAAGTAGGGAGCTATCATTCAGGTCAGTCTGTGTGAGGAGGTCAAGTGGGATATGATTGTAACTATGGCATTGGATTTGATTAAAGTGAGGGATGTGGATAATTCAAATTAATCAAGGAATTAGTGGAATTTGGCATAAGGCTGTCATTTTAAAAGTTAATTTTTAAAGAAAAAGAGTTAAATGGTAGCTTGGATATTAATTTTGTAAAAATCCCATATTTTGTTATACTTTTCAGACATCAGAGCTGTTTGATTTTGTGTTCTATAGTTTATGTAAATGAGAAATCTAAATATTTGGGGAAAGAGGAAAATTGGATTGATTTGATCAGTTGGATTGATTGATCAGTTTAAAAAGTGCTATTTTAATATTAGCCTAAAAGATGCTTCATTTATCAAAAAGGAGGATGAGGTTAGGTAGGTTTTTGAGTATCAAAAAAGGGAATAATAATGATGTTAGATTTCATGTTTCCGTGTGATGTTCCAGAGATTACAAAGTGATTTCTGTTAAGTGTTTTAGATTTGTCTCCTTCCAATGCTGTGACATTATACAAGTTCCTTGTCTCTCAAATTTTCATCTGTAAATGATGACATGAGAATAAAAATTTTTCACTAAGCACTTAATTGGGCCATGATTTGGGCTCTGAAGAACTTCACATGCATTATCTCATTTAAACATCCTAACAAGCTAAAGAAATAATTATGACCACAGTGGATCTCAATTTGTAAATGAGGAAACAGTGACTTGCCTGAGGTTACACAGGAACCTCATTAGTAGAGGAGCTGGGATTTGAACTTCTGGAGTCTACACTTAGTTACCGTGTCATGTCTTTTCTCTAACATCAAGAGCAACTTGATATTGACCTAATAAAGACTTTGCTGAGGCTTCAATATGATAAAGCATGGAAAGTGTTTTGATGAATGCCAGTCCGTTATTTGTTTCAAATAGATTTTGCTGTTAAAGTTACAGCTTTTGTTACGTGATTTCTTCTGAGTCCTGTGGATACTCTATAGTTAATTCTAATTTTTCCTACATCAGTGAAATTGTAACTCAGAAGCCATGCATTTAACAAAAAGCATAAGTTCTTTCTTCCTGTATTATATACATATAAATATATATTAAATATAAATATAAATATATGCACATATACAAATATATGGCATCCATCTATTTTGTTCCCCATATTGTTCTACATTTTTCATGATAATTCAGATTTCCATCTCTTCACTGTCATATTAAACTAAGATCGAGACAATTTGACCAGGTACTGCTTCCTCGCTATGTCTTCCTTTGACCTGAAAATCTATTATCAAAGGCTGTACAAATTGAATCATTATCCTGACTTGCGCAGCATATTTTAGTTCAATTGCAATATCTCCATTGCCTCTGAAAGCAGTTGAAATGAAAAGAAATCATGCCTTCATACTTTATGAACATGTGGGTATCCTGTCAGGCCAGCGTGTGACCAAATTATTTCAAAGAGTGAAACCAAACTACCGGAGCAGATTCGTCTCTGGCTGGAAGCCTTACTTCAGTAGCTTGGCTAGAGCACTGATCTCTAACATGCTCCATCAGGATGACCTATGGAAGAGGTAATTCCATTTCAGATTGCAAGTGACTGTTCATTGACACTGAAAGAGAAAGAACTTGCAGCAGGTCCTGTCACAGATGCTCCAACAGTGGGCATACCCTTTGCCACTTTGCAAGTAAAAAGCTATGATTATATATCTAACATTTATTCATTTGGCTGTTACCTGATGAGTTGATGAATTAACCAGTTCTGCAAATTGTTTATATCTCAGCTTTATCTTTTACCATCTGTGTGATCTTGGACAGGAACCTTAGTTTTCTCTTCAACAGAATAAGAATAGATCATGCCTTCATGAAATTCTTAAAAGAAGTCTCTAAGTGCCCTTTAACTTTCCAACACTTAATATACGTCGCGTCCTCCACCTCCCCTTAAATACATCAGTGTTTCTACATTTCTCTCTATCGTTTGAGATTATTGTTCTTCTTACGACTTGAAAGATTCTTATTTGGGAAAGAGGTTCATTGAGATGTCCCACTCTGTCCCTTACTAGGGGTCTTTGGGCTCTTACTGTTCTAGAATCCAATTCTCTGGGTACTCTTGGAGTTGCTTTAGTTTTCCAAAAAACATGTAAATAGATCAGTGTAAAATTGGAAAGCTCAATATGAAATTAGAAAACTCTCCATAATACTACTTACATTGCCAATTAAATTGCATATCAAATAAACTTGGAAACTCCACAGCGCCACCTAAATTGTCAAGGAGAGTTTACCTGATCAAGGCATTGAGTTCAAGACAGCTAACAAATAAAAGAATCATCACTGTGGGTAAAAATAACATAAATTTGACTATTTATCTTAATTTAAAATTGACGATGATGCCTTTCCTGTTAACACAGTGAAACATAAAGTCTCAACTTGGGGCACATAAAACACCGAGTCCTGAGCTCAAGGACTCAAGTTTCCTTGGTTCAGCATAATTGGTTTTCAGTAACTTTTCCAGGTTATATCAATCTTCAAATGATGATATGAAAAAGTACTCCTATTAATAGCACTTACTTCCAAATTTGTTTCAACTTCATTAATGTCTACTGTGTACATTTTCCAAGCAGGTGTTACCAGATTTTTTTTTATCTGACATCTAGATTATGATTTTTCTCTACTCTCCTGAGAGGACACAGAGTCCATATCTCTGTTAAGAATTCAGGCTTATAAGCTTGGATCAAATTTGCTATTGTTGCTGTTTTAGAGTTTATAGCCCTTTTTGTAATGCAGTTCATAGTGTTCCTACCTCGTCTTTAAGAAATACATAACACTCCCATTTTATTTGCAAAGATGAGATCCCTCAGAGGGTTAAATTTAATAGGATTTCTATGAAAATTCTATCTACACTTAGTTTGAAACCTTTTCTGATGCAGTAACCACCTATTTGCTCCCTTTCTTCCTCACCATTAATGTTTTCCCAAACTCTGTTGCCAAAATTTTGAGGGTCTTAGATTGTCTGTACTGTTTTTACACACACTTCTGACATCAAATGTGTGGGGATTTACTCCCATACTGATCAATTTTCCAACTGTCGGGACCCTAACTTAATGTCCTACAATTCGATTCAGTTTTGACACTAACTATTGTAGTTGCACAGAAACCATAGGTTAAGGGCTCTGTCCCACAAGGCTGCCACCACATCACTTGCCACTCACGGGCCTCAGATTGTCGCCTGTACTTCTGATCAGTCGGTTTTTAACTCAGGCACTCCACGACCCCCTCCTCAGTTTTAACAACTTGGCTACGATGGCTCACAGA
Source organism: Leopardus geoffroyi (assembly GCF_018350155.1). NCBI lineage: Eukaryota > Metazoa > Chordata > Mammalia > Carnivora > Felidae > Leopardus > Leopardus geoffroyi. The sequence goes on from NC_059342.1 coordinate 48,792,341, forward strand.
AATCAGGAGAACACATTACTTACTATTACTGGTTTATTATCAGAGATAGAAGTCAGGAACAACTAAATGGTAAAGATATACAGGGCATTGTCCAGAAGGGTCCCAAACACAGTAGCTTCTCTCTCCATAGAGTTGAGGTATGCCAACCTCCTGGCATGTGGATGTATTCACCAGAACCAGAAGCTCTCTGAACTCCGTTTAGGGTTTTTAGGGAAGTTTTGTTACATAGGCATGATTGATGTCATTGTCCATCAGTGATTGGGTTAATATTTTGTCCCTTTCCTTTCTCAAGAGGTCCAGGTGTAAGGCTAAATGTTCGAACTCTCTAATCGTATGGTTGGTTCTTCTTGCAACCAGCCCCCATCCAGAAGGTGTCCAGAGACCCATCAAGAGCAACTTTATTGAAACAAAAGTTACTCCTGTCACACCTAAAAATCCACAGGATTTAGAACTCTGTGTCAAAAACTGGGGACAAAGAACAAATACACATTTCTTATTGTATCACAAGTCAATCGTATCACCGCTTTTCAATGGAGAAATGAAAAGATTCCACAGCCTATGTCATTAGGATGCAAAGCAGATGAAAAGACTAATTTAAAAAGACATATGCACCCCTAAGTTTATTGCAGCACTATTTACAATAGCTTGTAGTTTGATGGAGTACAAACTCTTTAGATTTGGTCCCCATGGCTAAGCAGCATTTTGCACCACTCTCCCTTGGGCTTGCTATATGCTAACTGTACTAGGCTCTCTGTCTCTCTGTTACTCTAAACTTGTGTACTCTGTTTCCCCATTGTCTTAAAAAAAAGTTTCAGGTTTATGGAAAAAAAACAAGCAGAAAGTAGAGTTCCCATCACCCATTAACATACGGTGTGTTCTATTATTAACATATGCATACGCATTTGTTCTAATTGAGAAACCAATATTGATACGATATTATTGACTAAAATCTGTAGTTTACATCAGGATTCTATGTTGTACCTTCTATGGATTCTGACACATGTCTAATGACCTGTATCTACCATTACAATGTCACAGTATCATACAGAATACTTCAACTACCCTAAAATTATCTCTTGAGTTCATCAGTTCATTTCTCCTTTCCTCACCTCTGGACCCTTGGCAACCACTGATTTTTTTTAACTGTTTCCATAGTTTTCCTTTTTTCAAGAATGTCCTGTGTTTGGGATCGTACAGTATGTAGCCTTTTCAGATTGGCTTTCTGTGACCCAGCAGTATACATTTAAGATTTCTCCAGGTCTTTTTGTGTATTAATAACATTTCTTTTTAGTGTTGAGTAATACCCTCTTGTCTGTATGTACCATAGTTTATTTTTCTCTTCACCTACTGAAAGGCTTCTTGGGTGCTTCCAAGTTTTGGCAAGGAACTCAGTTGCTGAAGTGTCTGGTAAGAGTATGTTTACTTTTATAAGAAACTACCAAACTGTTTTCCAAAGTGGCTGTACCATTTTGAATTCTCACCAGCAACGTATGAGTGTTCTGTTGCTCCAGACGCTCACCAGCATTTGGCATTCTTAGTATTCTGGATTTTGGCCATCCTAATAGGTTATGTTCATTGCTGTTTTAATTTTTAATTTTTACTGAAAATGTACTTTTCAGTAAACTGAAGAAAAGGAGTTTTTACTTTTCAAATTGGTTTATGAATATGAACTTAGAAATACCACATTTCATAGAAAATATTTTATGTGTATTCATACATGAAGTTCGGAATGAATTGAAATTTTTCAAGTAAATTCCCTTGATTTTTTTTTTTTTTTTAACTTAGTATCATTGACACACAACATTAGGTTAGGTTCAGGTATACCATATAATGATTCAACAACTCCATATATTCTGGAATGCTCACTGTAAGTGTAGCTACTATGTGTCACCATGATTATAATACCATTACATGTATTTTCTATATTGCACCTTTTTGTAGAGTGACATATTCATTCCGTAACTGGAAGTCTGTATCTCCCACTCCCCTTCGCTGATTTTGCCCATCCCTGCATCCCCCTTCCCTCTGGCAATCATCATTTTGTTCTCTGTATTTATAGGTCTGATTCTGTTTTCTGTTTATTTATTTTGATTTTTAGATCCCACATAGAAGTGAAATCATAAGGTATTTATCTCTCTCTGACTTATTTCACTTAGCATAATACCCTCTAGGTCCATGGCAAGATCCCATCCTTTTAATGCCTGAGTAATATTCCATTGTATAAATATGTCCCATTTCTTATCTGTTTATCTATGGGTGGACACTTGGGTTGTTTCCATATCTTAGCTATTGTAAATAGTGCTGCAATAAACTTAGGGGTGCATATGTCTTTTTAAATTAGTCTTTTCATCTGCTTTGCATCCTAATGACATAGGATGTGGAACATCTTTTCATTTGCTTATCATCTGTATATCTTCAATGGTGAGGTATCTGTTAAGGTCCTTGACCCATTTTTTTAAATTTTTAAAAATATTTTTATTTACTTTTGAGACAGAGACAGAGCATGAGCAGGGGAGGGGCAGAGAGAGAGGGAGTCACAGAATCGGAAGCAGGTTCCAGGCTCTGAGCTGTCAGCACAGAGCCCGACATGGGGCTCAAATTCACAGACTGTGAGATCATGACCTGAGCTGAAGCCAGATGCTCAACCGACTGAGCCACCCAGGTGCCCCCCATTTTTTTTAATTGTAGTGTTGGTTTTCTTATTGTTGAGTTTTAAGAGTTACTTGTATATTTTGGATAACATTCCTTTATGAGATGTGTGTTTTGCACATATTTCTCCTAGTCCATGACTTGTCTCCTCATTCTTTTGACACTGTCATTTGTAGAACAGAAGTTTTGAATTTTAACAAAGTCCAGCTTATCTGTTGTTTTTTCTCTTGGATTATGCTTTTGGTGTTGTATCTTAAAAGTCATTGTGAGAGACAAGGTCACTTTGTTTTTTTTTTTTTTCCCCCAGCTTATTTTCTGTGGTTTTATAGTTTTGTATTTTACAGTTAGGTATGTAAACCATTTTTAGTTAATTTTTCTGAAGTGTGTAAGGTCTTCCTTTAATTTCACATTTTTGCATGTGACCGTCTTCTTGTTTCAGCACCATTTGTTGGAAAGACCATCCTTTCTCCATTGAATCACCTTTGTTTCTTTGTTGGTGACCCACTGATTGTAACTGTAAGGGTCTATTGTGGGATCTTTATTCTTTTCCATTTATTTGTCCATTCTTTTGTTAATCCCACAGTGCCTTAATTACTATACCTTTATAGTAAGTCTTGAAGTTGAATAGTGTCAATATTCCAACTTTGTGCTTTTCCTTCAACATTCTGCTGGCTGTTCTGTATCTTTTGCTTCTCTATATAAACTATAGAATCATTTTGTCAATATCTACAAAATAACTTTTTGGGATTTTAATTGTGATTATTTTGAATCTATAGGTAAGTTTGAGAAAAGCTTACAAATTGACAATATTGACTATTCCTGTCCTTGGACGTGTAATAGCTCTTCTTCTTCTTCTTTTTTTTTTTCATATCTTTGATTTCTGTCATCAGAGTTTTATGGTTTTCCTCATAGAGATCTGATTCCTATATCTTTTTTTTTTTTTTTAGATCTATACATAATTATTTGGTGCTAATGTAAATGCTTTGGTGTTTTTCAACTTTAAATTCCAGTATTTCATTGATTTTGTCTAAGAAAGCAGTGGGCTTTTGTATATTAACTTCTAGGCAACAAACTTGATACAATTGCTTTTTAGCTTTAGGAGGTGTGTGTGTGTGTGTGTGTGTGTGTGTGTGTGTGAGAGAGAGAGAGAGAGAGAGAGAGAGAGAGAGAGAGAGATTCTTTGAGATTTAATACATAGACAAACATGTCATAGATGAATAAGATAGTTTTAGGTCTTCTCCCCAATCTGTATGTCTTTTATTTTTTGATTTATTATCTTAGCAAGGATTTCCAGTATGATCTTGAATAGAACTGGTGAGAAGAGACATATTTTCTTTTCATTTTGTTAGCAAGAAAACATCTAGTTTTTCACTATGTGATTTTAGCTATAGGATTTTTTTTTGTATATTCTTTACTAAGTTGAGGTGATAATCAGATAATCTATTCCAAGTTTTCCTCATGAATGGGTGATGGATTATTTTTTTTAATCCTGCATCTACTTAGATAATATGATTTTTCTACAGGAGAGAAGGTAACAGCATGTGATTCAAAAGCTCCACCTCCATTCCCTTAATAATTTAGTTCCTAAAGGTTAAAATGTGCTTCACTACTGTCTCTAGGATTTTTTTCTGAGCCAGAGAAATATGTGAGTCACACTTTTGCTTTTGTGTTTGTGCATGTAAGGACAATGGCAACTACATCATAGTGGACAGCCGGGTAAAGCAATTATAATATATCATCGATTGGAAGATGCACTCCGATTTCAGAAATACTAAAATGTGATCAAATACCCATGTTATAATTAATGAACTATGTTATTAGTATCAAAAAGTACAACGTAAGTGCATAAATAAAATGTTAAAAAACATTGATTCAGAATAATTAGCACAAGAAATTATGTCAGATTTCTAAGATCATTACTTCCGGACAGCAGTTCAAAAATATTTTTAAAAAATACATTGCATCAAAAATGCCCAGGTTGAAAAAAGATTCTAAGAAAAATTGACAAATGTGGGATATAAGTATAAACTCATGAAAAATTCTTACACAGATTTACTAAATCTAAAACACAAAACATTAGGGGTACCTGGGTGGCTCAGTCGATTAAGCATCCAACTTCAACTCAGGTCATGATCTCACTGCTTGTGAGTTCAAGCCCCTGTTGTGCTCTGTGCTGACCGCTCAGAGCCTGGACCCTGCTTCAGATTCTGTGTCTCCATCTCTTTCTCTCTCTCTCTCTCTCTCTCTGCAGCTCCCTGGCTCATGCATGTGTCTCTGTCTCTCTCAAAAATAAATAAACGTTAAAAAATATTTAAAAAAAATGAAACACAAAACCTTAATTTGTAAATATATATGTAAAAATTATGATCAGATATGGTCACGTGTTATAAGGCTGAATGAAATAGCTGATGTCTAGGGTAATAAAATGGTAGGGGCTTTTTTTTCCATTTTTATTTAATTTTGATATCAAAGTATGGGTGGTATCCTAAATAAAACAAATTGAAAAATAAGGGAAAAGAACAAAATAAGTGGAAGAAACAATTTACTTGATTGTTTTTTCCTAAAAGCTCTAAGAATTATGGGAAGAACACCTGAGCAGTTCCTCTGGGAAAGAATTGGAGGATCTCCTTCGGGAAGGCTTTATCATGCCTGTTAGTTTTACCAGAGATGAGAGCAGCTACCTCACAAGAGACTTGATTGGCGAAGGGGGGGGGGGTTCCTGATTACTAGTTCATTTGAATTCAATCTGGGATCCAAATTGCATAGGTGGTAACTCAAATTCTAAGAAAGTAAAAGGTTTGATGCCAACATCAAATCTATGGATGGAACGTATTTATGTTGCAGATGGTATAAAGAGATAAAGGAAAAAGCTGGCCTGTAGGAGTCTGTGGTGAGATGTCACTGAGCAGGCACTCAGTGGTGAGATGAGTGGCCACTCAGTGGCACTCAGCAGGCGAGATGTCACTGAGCATGTCACCAGAGTGCAGGTAGATTTGGTATGAAATCTCGTTCCTGAGATTGAACAGAAAGACGATGACATGAACCCCTTGACAGGTGTTTTCTTTTTGGATAGAGCACCTCTTCAAATGGACCGTCTAAATCCTGCTATCTAAGTAAGGACCTATCCAAATGCAATGCATAATACAGAGTCATGTTTCAGGAGTAGAAAGCAAGCACATTGCGGTGCTTGTGTAAAAGAGGATTATGTGTGTTTTCTGTGAGACAAAAATGTTATGCTTAAGACAGTGTTAACCTAAAAGAGATGTACCAGTTTCATTGTGTTTGGCTTACTGCCAAGCCAGCTTCCTAACTCTTCTGATCTGCTGCAAAATTATCATGATCCTCAGAGCATTCATAGAGCCATGAACGCTTATCTCTTGTAATCCTGTTTGGCAGAAATAGGACTGAACCATTTTATTAGAAATCATTTATTCCCTGACTTTTTTCTTTTTTAGTTTTTAAATTAAGAGCCTATCATGGAACAGTCACTGCAGTTGGCTTTGTGGATACAATGTTGAGTGAACATCCTTAAAACCCTGACAAGTGCTACGATGTACATTTTACGTGATACACATGATGTTATGAGAGTGAATGAAGGACATCTTACCTAATCTACAAGGAGGGTGATCATATTTTTAGAAAGGCATGTTTATGCTGCAATTTTGAAAAGTAACTAGTAGAGGTATGGGAAGAGCATGTGGGGCACAGAAAATGGTATGTGCAAAAGGCATTGATAGGGAATGGGAGGAAATGGCATGTTTTGAGTTCATCAATTATTTATTAATAGATGATACATAGGTAGGTAGGTAAGTAGACAGACAGACACTACTCCTGACCATCACTTCTTAGAATTTCACAAGCATCCCAAATTGAACAATTAAGATTTCCTTATCCCGCTCATTTGTGTTACCTACTGAAGCTTAGTTTCCCTTTGTTACGAGCTAATAGCAATGGGTACACTGTGAGAGGAAAGAGACATCCTCAAAACCATCATCAGTAAAGACATTTTGTCTCTCTGCTTCTTGATCTCTTGGATGAGTTACCACTGATAATGATCTGTGGTTTGGCTTTTTAAAAACAGATTATAGAGATGAGCAAATAAGTCCTGATAGATAAAACAGTACCATGTCAAACATTAATTTCCAGTGCTCAGGGTTTGCCACCAGGAATACTCACTCAAAATCCAACCCTGCAAAAGATTTGATTTATAATCTTCTAGTCAGGAAAAAAAATCACATCTAGAGAATATTGTAGTCTAAACTTGATACCAATACAACATAAATGCTTTACATATATATGGAATATATATAGTATATATATATATATATATATATATATATATATAGTATATAAATACATAGTGTATAGCCTAGTATTATATGTTATATATATTATATATTGCTTAATAAATGATATATAGTATATAGTCTATAACTGTAGTCTATTATATAATATGTAATACATATTATTTAATAAACTTCTTTCATCAATATAGTCAGCTGAGAAAATTATTAAAAAACATTCTAGAAAAAGACATTAAAATCTGAGTTCTGAGTATGTTTCTTATATGTTGCTATCTTGAAGATTACTCAATACCTTTGCATTCATTAACTTTATTAATAAAATGAAGTGTGGATTAAATGGCTAAATGAATACAATCTGACTGGTATAATTTCAGAAACATACTACGTGTTCAGTGAACGTTAAATATTCAAAACTATTATCGTTCTTCTTTTTTCTATTTCATGTCTTCAATTATAATGAATACTGATATTATATATTGAAGATATACTGTACATTACCATCTAAATTAGTGAACCACAGCCTTACACAGTGGATATGCCATGTAGGCGGTAGCAGTTGGGAAAGCCTGGTGTTAGTAAGTCTGGAAATCAAAGCAGTTGGAAGCCTTGGCTATCTAGAGCTTATCTCTGTGGGCTAAAATTATAACATGTGAGGGGAAAAGTTGCTCCTAATTTACTTTGATGATTTCTAGTAGGGAACCACACAAGGAGAACAGCCAGTACCTTTTGTCTTTGTTTATAAATTTCGAGTCCCCATTTTGTCTTTTGTGAAGTCAAATTAATTGTGTTCTAGATTATACAGTACAAATTCTTCATGTGAAGTAATAGCTGAAAAGCAGTAATTAAGGCCCACTTGGATATGCATCTATAAACATGGATTCCAACCATAATTCTTATACATTATTTCATGATACCTTTCCCTCTGGACACTAGACTTTAATATCTATTGTTTGATGACAACAAATTCCATGTTAATACAACTGATGTGGCAAGAATGGATCCCACAGAGGCCTAAACAAGATAATTTTGCAGCCTCTTCTAAATTGAACATAGTCCTAGAAGACCGCAATATGCATAGATTCATTGCTGAACTCCCTATCCACTTCTTAGTAATATTATCTTGTAGATTTTTTTATGTATATAATAATGGAAATTTTGTCCTTCAGAAACACACAAATATCATAATTAAACAATTGTTTATATATTGAGTTGTCATGTAATAAAATATGTATATTCACAAATGTATTTATAAATACATAACAAAATGATTTTAATTTTTGCATAACATTGCTTTGAATGGATTATCCATCATGCCTTTAACAAACGCTTGGTTATTGTGTGTGTAAGTTACTCAGACTTTTCCTACTATAAATAGCACTGTACTAAACATCCTTATTATATTTTCTCATATTTGCATGAGTATTTCCTTAATATTCATTAGTAAAAATAAGGGGTGCGTGGGTGGCTCCGTAGGTTAAGCGTCTGACTCTTGGTCTTGGCTCAGGTCATGATCATATTAGTTTAGTGAGTTCGCACCCCACAATGGTTCTGCAATGCAGTATGGAGTCTGCTTTGGATTCTCTCTCTCTGTCTCTGCCCCTACCCCATTCTGTCTCTGTCTCTCTTAAAAAAAATAAACTTAAAAAAACTATTTAATTAGTAAAAATGAAATGCACTTTTCTTGTAGGATCTTTTCATACTATATGTTCAAAATATAAAAATGTGCGTGCGGAAGAAACTATGCATTCCCTTAACCCATAATTTCACTCACGTTTTTATTAAATGCTTCCCTTACGACACTCTTTCATGTACTTATTTACACATACAGATTTTTTTCTGCACTTCTTATTATACTTTCTTGAGTTGTTTTTTTTTTTTTCCCAGTGTGCCCATTTAACATTTTTGTTTTTGAAAAGTTGTCTATTCTCGTTCTGTTTTCTTATGAGTGAAATTTGCGATCGTTTACTTAGATTCTAAAGTAAAATCTGTCATTTTCAGTAGTGATGTTTTTCAGTTATATCTTTATTTGGAAAAACTTGGCATTCTAAAAGAGTTAATATTTCAACAAATATTGATCCTTCCCTTTTACCTATTTATGGCTGTTTTCTTGATTTTCATTCTCACTTGGTTGGTTTCAGTTCTGGTAATGTTGGCGAAAGCAAATATCATTGTCTTGTATTTGAACCCTTCTGACTTTAGAGAAGAATTTCTAAACTGGTCTGTGAAAAATTATTTCTGAAAAATTTTAGTACATTTTACAAAGGCATCCTTATTTTCATTGGGATGGAATTAAGGTTCATTAGGGAGAAGTTATGTATCTAAATTTATATTAGAAGGAGGAAGATTCTGCTATTACATCAAATCTCCTAACTCTGTTAGCTTTTTCTGATCTGATGGATTGATTTGTTCCATATATTCCACTAATCTTTTTAGAAATGGAAAATATGCATGCTGCTACTGGTCTGTTGAACCGGTAATCACTCATAGTATTCTTTAACTCTGGATTTGGCCTCGGAATTCTTCTCAACATGTTGCCCTACCCTGGATAGTCGCTAACATGCTACTGAAGTTGGCAAATGGAATAAAATTTGTACACTAGCCATGTCTACACTCTTGTTCCCTGCTTTTGTGTTTAGATTATATATGATGGGTATATGTGTGTGTGTATTTCACTATCACATGTTTGAACATATTATTCCTTTCACTGATGTCACGGTCTTACCTCCTTATATTGAAGGAAGAACCAGAACATACTTAAAAACAAAACAAAACAAAAAAACCCCAGAACATGCTTATTTTAATAGGCCTAATAGCAACTAAAATATTCTGATATCACTTGATAAAACTATTTGAGTACACAGACATGTTCCCAATATTCTCATGTTCTCCATTTTTTACTTTTTAAACATTTATACACTGTAAAATTTGCTAGTGGCCTACAGTCCTATGACTTGAAAAATGCCCAGTCATATATTTACAACGGTCAAGATTTGGGTATTCCATCATCCTTTCCTACCCACATTCCCTTCTGTTGCCATTTGTGGTCAGTTCCTCTCAACTCTCATAACTCTGAGAAACTGTATGTCTCTTCTCCATTCCTACCCTTTTACCTTTTCTAAAATGTCAAAGAAGTAAATTATATGCTATATAGCTCCTTGGATCTGACCTCTTTCACTTAGAAAACTGCACTGGAAATTCATCTATATTACTACATGGATCAGTAATCCATTCCTTTTGATTTCTAGGTAGTGTTCCATCGTGTGGAGGTATAACATTCGATCCATTCACCTGTTGAAGGGCATTTGGATTGTTTCACACAAATGGTAAGTCTGAACAATTCCATAAACATTAGAATAGAGAGTTTTTTGTGTGTAAACTTAAGTTTTTATTTCTTTTTGGATAAAGTGGTAGAGAGATCAAGTGGATAAAGTGAAAGTTACACTTTACAAGAAAGTCCCATACAATTTCCCAGCGTGGCTGTACCATTTTGCATTCCTACTGCAATATATGGAAGTTTTAATTGTTCCTCACGTTCACCAGACCTTCCTATTTCACTTTTTAAAATATTTATACATGGAAACATTTTAAATAATTTTTATAACTTTATAAATAAAAATCTCGGTTAATAGAAATAATATGAATTTCAAATTTGAGATGAATGAAATACATAGCAATGAGAGGTTGCAGGTAATGAATCAATAATTATCAAATTGTGAAGATTTTCTTCCTGCCAACTGCATCTAACTTCCATGAACTTGATTTGTATTGTGACATATCCACCTGATGACAGCACTTTGGTCAGATAATATGCTTTGTGGTTTTAAATAGCCTTTTCCTAAAAACTGATCATGTTGTTGACTTTATCAGATGTGTGTCACCTTAGTGTTTGTCATGCTTAGTTAAGTGTTCATTTAATCTTTTACCCAATTTTTTTTTTACTACTTAAAGGATAACTTTTACTAATGCATTTTGTGTTATAACATACATTTAAAAAATGTATTACATTAATAGTAGAAGGAATTAGAGGGAGGAACTGAGAATATTCTGTTATAAGGTAGGTTCTCTACACATGAAACAGAATAATACTAATGAAAGTAGCCTCAGATTATTTAAAATATATATTATAAACCTAAATAACCATTAAAAATTTTTAAAAGAGGGATAAATAATGTCAATAAGAATAAAAATGCTCAAATTTAGAGTAGGTAGAATAATAGATAAACAAAAAGGAAATGACTAACAGAATGTGAAAACAGCAAAATAAATTTTAATCAATGGTGTCAGTAATCACTTTAACTATGACTGATTTAAACACTTCTGCTACAATAGATTGTCAGAGTAGATTAAAAATAAAAGATGCTAATCCATGCCATCTATAAAAAATTCATCCTTCATATAATATTGTTACATTTAATTTCATAATATTTTATTCAGCATTTTGCACCTATATTCAGTAGAATATCTGGGTATAGTATTTTTTTTTAATGTTTTGTTACCAATGTTCCATTAATTTGCCAAAACAATTTGACTACTTAACTACTGTTTTATTCTTTGGAGTTGATTTTGCACACTTAAAATAATTATTTAAAACATATTTGATTGTATTAACTGTCAGTGCACCTGGGTTTGAAGATATCTTGTGGAAAGTGTTATTACTATGTTTTTAATTACATATTCAGTCTGCATTTTATCATACTGGATTTGGTAAATTATAAATTTTCTGATATTTTCTAAAATTTTAAGTCTTTTGGCACAATTTTCATAATATATTCACCTAATTATAAATTTATTGTGATTTTTAAATATCATTATCAATTTTTAATGCTTTCTTTTTTCATTTTATTTTATTTTTTTATTTTTTAGAAAATTTTTAAGTTTACATCCGAATTAGTTAGCATATAGTGCAACAATGATGTCAAGAGTAGATTCCTTAATTCCCCTTACCCAGTTAACCCACCACCTCTCCCACAGTGCCTCCAGTAACCCTCTGTTTGTTCTCATATTTAAGTCTCATATTTAAGTTTTGTCCCCCTCCCTGTTTTTATATTATTTTTACTTCCCTTCCCTTATGTTCATCTTTTCTGTCTTAAAGTCCTCATATGAGTCAAGTCACATGATTTTTGTCTTTCTCTGGCTAATTTCACTTAGCATAATACCGTCCAGTTCCATCTATGTGGTTGCAAATGGCAAGATTTCATTCTTTTTGAGTGCCGAGTAATACTCCATTGTATATATATACCAAATCTTCTTTCTTTATCCATTCATCCATTGATGGACATTTGGGCTCTTTCCATACTTTGGCTATTGTCGATAGTGCTGCTGTAAACATGGGGGTGCACGTGTCCCTTTGAAACAGCATACCTGTATCCCTTGGATAAATACCTAGTAGTGCAATTGCTGGGTCATAGAGTAGTTCTGTTTTAATTTTTTGAGGAACCTCCGTACTGTTTTCCGTAGTGGCTGCACCAGCTTGCATTTCTACCAACAATGCAAAAGAGATCCTCTTTCACCGCATCCTTGCCAACATCTGTTGTTGCCTGAATTGTTAATGTTAGCCATTCTGACAGGTGGGAGGTGGTAGCTCATTGTGGTTTTGATTTGTATTTCCCTGATGATGAGTGATGTTGAGCATTTTTTCATGTGTCTGTTAACCATCTGGGTGTCTTCTTTGGAAAAGTGTCTATTCATGTCTTTTGCCCATTTCTTCACTGGATTATTTGTTTTTTGGGTGTTGAGTTTGACAAGTTCTTTATGGATTTTGGATACTAACCCTTTATCTGATATGTGGTTTGCAAAGGTCTTCTCCCATTCTGTCGGTTGCCTTTTAGTTTTGCTGATTGTTTCCTGTGCTGTGCAGAAGCTTTTTATTTTGATGAGGTCCCAGTAGTTCATTTTTGCTTTTGTTTCCCTTGCCTTCAGAGACGTGTTGAGTAAGAAGTTGCTGCGGCCAAAATCAGAGGTTTTTGTCTGCTTTCTCCTCGAGGATTTTGATGGCTTCCTGTCTTACATTTAGGTCTTTCATCCATTTTGAGTTTATTTTTGTGTATGGTGTAAGAAAGTGGTCCAGGTTCATTCTTCTGCATGTCGCTGTCCAATTTTCCCAGCATCACTTGCTGAAGAGACTGTCTTTATTCCATTGGATATTCTTTCCTGCTTTGTCAAAGATTAGTTGGCCATACGTGTGTGGGTCCATTTCTGGGTTCTCTATTCTGTTCCATTAATCTGAGTGTCTGTTTTTGTGCTAATCTTTTACCCAATTCTTAATTGGGGTATTTATTTTCTTATTCTTGATCACTTCACTTTATTATAATCTTGATTTCTCTGGATTAGCTTCACTTAAGGCCCTGCTATGTGGCTCTTCATGCCTCATTTTAGGCTATTGTTGAGCAAATAGATAATCATTACTGAAGAGTTAGATGATTGTAGTGAACAGTCACCATTCATTTATTATTGGCCGACATAGAATTCTTAAAAGACTATGTGGGGGGTGGTGGTAAAAAGTAAGTTCAAAAATATGTGGAATCACACCTTACTTAAGGATGCAAATTTAGCTAACTTAGAACTTCGAGCAATTGCTTAAATTTTAAAGATGCTTGAGAAACCAACATAAGTATTGGAAAATGTATTCACATATATACACATGTGCACATTTAAATATATAAACCACTCAGGCCCTCACTTAGAGATAATTTACTCCTTATTTTACAAATAATTCTATCAATTTGCATTTGAAATTCTTAAATCATGGACAAGAATTTTTTTTTATTTTAATATGAAATTTATTGTCAGTTTGGTTTCCATACAGCACCCACTGCTCATCCCAACAGGTGCCCTCCCCAATACCCACCACCCACCCTCCCCTCCCTCCCACCCCCCATGAACCTTCAGTTTATTCTCAGTTTTTAAGAGTCTCTTATGGTTTGGCTGTCTCCCTCTCTAACTTTTTTTTTCCTTCTCTTTCCCCATGGTCTTCTGTTAAGTTTCTCAGGATCCACATAAGTGTGAAAACATATGGTATCTGTCTTTTTCTGTATGACTTTGAATTGAAGTAGAGACTCTTAAGACAGATTCAATACTTTATTACAAGTGAAGATTACTGATAATCTTTCATAGAGGTGAATAAGATATACATAAGAATATAATAATTTTTTTAAAGCATGCAGGTTGGGGTGAGTCCATTTAGAAATTGATATGTAACATATTCAGTATTTCTATACCATGGTGAGATAATACATTTTGTACAGGATAAATGTTAAAAATTGTAAGTAGCATGTTTAACATTCTCTGCTTAATAGAGGAATCTGTATAAGTTATCTTAAAGAAAAGATAATTTGTATTTCCATAAAGTGTAGAGATTGTTAATATGTGGTGATGGGAATGAACTAATTTAGAGTTCACAACTGAAGTTACAGTCTCTTGTATGCTACAAGTAATTTGCTGACAATGTCACTTAAACCTATCACTGTATCTTAACACTTAAGGGAAAGAGCTTTGGCTGCAGTAAGATTGATGCTAAAGACAATTGGGATACTAACTTTGAAGTAGCAGAAATATATTCAATACATTAAAGCAACAATGAAGAAACACTCCTTAGTATAGTAGAAAATAACATGCCTGTTTATAAGTAGAGATTTAAAGAAATATATTTCGGAAATGACCAAGATGTCCTTTCTGCATACCTTCACTTTTACATATTATTCCTAGTGATTTATTTGAATGTCTTGGACATACCCGGTGCTTCTGTTCTGATGCTTTGTTGTTCTTTCACATGCCACTCCCAGGACATCCAGTGAATGCTTTATTGTTGGTCGTAGCTCATTCCTACTCATACTGAGTATCGCCATTTGTTAAAATGCAAACTCCTTTCTTTTTAATTTTAGGATGAATTGGTTTTACCCAATTATTCTTGTCTTTTCTTCTTATTTCAAGTTGTGATTTCCATCATGCCATCTTATTTAATTTCCTAGTTCCTTCAAAGAACTAGACACTTCCATGAAAGGAGAACTTGAGAGTTTGATTTAGACATCAGAATTCCAAATAAGTCACAATACCCACCCCCTTGCATAATAAGTAAATGTTTCAGATAATTGCATGTATTTCATTTCTTGTAAATCATCTTTTTGACAGAAGATACCCTTTACCTTCAATGAGTTTTCTAAGTGTGACAGAAATTGATGTAACTCTCAAGAATCATCACACATCTGAATAAAGATGACCTCTTGGTTAATAGAGGTAATTTGAATTCATTGTACTTTTGAGATGAATGCAATATTCAGCTTTTTATCGGCAGGTGACTAATCAATATGTATCATATTGTGAAGAGTTTTATTCTTGCCAACTGCTCCTTACTTGTTTGACCCTGATTTATACCTTTGTTGTACTAACGTAAGTCAAATAATTTGCTGTCTTGGGTTAAATAAATTATTTCAATAGAAATATTCAAATGGGCAATAGAAGTTTCAGAGTTAAATATATTCATGCCTAAACCTGAATTCGGCACCGCATGTCTGGGTAATTGTTGGCACTTTATAGCAAAACACTTAGCTTGATCAATTGTAGCTTTCTCAGTAAAATCCCAGAGCTCATCTCTTGGAAGAACATACGGTTAAAGCAAAGGGGGTGGAGGGGTGAGGATGTTAAAAATTGCTTAGCTGAGTCTGACATTTTACCTTTTAAATATTAATTATACTGTGGGCTTCTTCTTATTTACATACCTAAGTGTTTGCTTGGGACATAAATGGTACTAAATTGTCTTGAGAAAGCCATAGAACAGCTTTGTTAGATAAAACTTCTTGCAGCTGGTAATTTTTGGCAATTAATATTATGAATGCTAATGTGATGGGGAGAAGGGAAGGCACTTCCAGGATGCCACTTATCTCTGTAAAACGAAAGAAAATGTCAGAAGTGGTGAGCCTGCTGAGAGTATTACTTCTGGGAAGGAAATAGATGGCAAATGTTAAAATTATCATATTTATGGACAGGCTAGAATTTTAAGACTGGAGTATCTAATAAATAGTCTAGTAAATAGGGTTTATTGTAAATATTTTTAAATGCTTGTTTTGAATTGTTTAGTATAACAATGAAGTTTTTTTTTTTTTTAAGTTATACTGAGTGTATTAGTGGCCCAAAGTAACCAGTCAAAGCACACTCACATTAATTAGCTCATTTGATTATCTCAAGGGGTGAGAAATTTGGGGCAGTTCCGTTGATGCTTAGGGCCAGTAGTTAAGATAAATATTAAAATGAGATATATATTAAGATAAAAAGTGAGCTTGATACTTCACAATGTGAAAGCCTAAAGTTATGAGGAAAAACATCAGCAGAACTATTTACTGGAATCTGCTACTTAGATATTATAATTGTCATCGTAAGTTTCAAAATAGTTACATTCTCTTATGCTTTCCATGTGAATAAAAAAAGTAGCTAGACCATCATTGCTCATTAGGCTATGGAACTCAAACCAGACTAACTCTTCCCGGAAAGAATGTAGGAGGGGAACGATAACAAGCATTATTAACATAGGAGTTGTTTACAATTCAGAAATGAAAATAAATGATCACTTTGCACATTTTCCGTTTACAATTTGAGATACTCTGAGTTTCAGCTTATACTAGTTTCTCTGAAGATTTCAGATGGCCAGGTGATACCATTTTATAAAGACTTAGGAAATACATAGTTTTAAATATTCTGTACTACATTTTGACTCAGATGCAGGCTTGAGTTATGGTGACTGTGGGAAAAAAATGATATTTTGATCAGTGAGGAAGTAAGCCTTCTTTTTTATGTTAAAACATAGCAATAGGAATAGATTTACTTAGCTATTTTGCTCTGTTCATTTGTATGTGAAGAAATAATGATGAAGAATTTTACTGAAATAAACATTCCCAATTTTGTGTGATAGGCTAAATCTCCAGTTTCAATTATTCTCTCCTATAATGTCTATAAACACATTCACAGGTGGCATTCCATGCATACTAAGTTTTGGTCTGTTAAACACGGTCACTATATAAAGAAACCAAAAGTGATAAGTTAATAAAACATTCTTCCTCTTTTTATTTGAATTTACCAAGTCTTTATTAAACATCTGCTTTATAGCTTTAGATCTGTAGAGAAGGAAATAAATAATATTGCATTGCGTTAAAGAACCTGCTTATTTGTCCTTTCAGAAACAAATTTGTGAATGTGAAAACGTAAAAAAAATAAACATAAGTGGCCACGGGAAAGGACACATACAATAGACAGTACTGTAGAGAGTTGATTTGAGTAGTATATAAGGAAGAAATACCAGAATTATTTCCAGTTGGGTAGCACTAAGCATTGATAATGCAAGGTTGATGGTTGATAGTATGCTCTGGTTTGGAATTAATCACTGGATGCCTAAAATTCCTTTGGGCGGTGGCGGGGGAGAAGGGGAATCACATCATGAAATTGCAATATAGCTAAATCCTTATACTTAAAAACTGTTTCTTGTGAGGTTACTAATCATACCAAACAATTTGAAAATAACTCTAGACGAATGGATAAAATATAAAATGCAATGTCGTATATCTTTGTTTGCTTCGGTTGCTGTGCCAAATACCATGACTTAAACAGTCGACTTTATATTTGTCATCATTTTGGAGGCTGAGAAGTCCCATGATCTGGTTGTCAGCTAATTTGGTTCTTGGTGAGGACTCTCTTCCTGGCTTGTATCATTACATGGGGAAAGAGGGCAAAGGGGAGATATCGGCCCTCAATATGTCTTTCTAAATTGAAGATTAAATACAATCCCAATCAAAATCCTAGTATTATTTTTATAACGTAAAAATTGACAACTGGATTCTAAAATGCATGTGGAAAGTCAAAGGACAAAGAATAGCCAAAACAACTTTCAAAAGAAGAAAGTTGAAGGAGTATATGGCCTTGATTTTAAGACATACTACAAAAAAATATTAATCGACACATGGAAATATTGACATCAATAAAACAGATGAATGTAGCACAAGAGAAAGTCCAGAAATAAACATAGAGACAAATGAATGACCTTCAGTAAAGATACAAAAGCAATGCAGTGGAGAAGGAATAATCTTTTATTTTTTTCATAGTTTTTCTTTTTTTGTAATGTTTATTTTTGAGAGAAAGAGAGAGTGCAAGCAGGGAGAGGCAGAGAGAGGGAGACAAAGAATCTGAAGCAGGATCCAAGCTTGAGCTGTCAGCACAGGGCCCAACGCGGGGCTTGAACCTACAAACTGTGAGATCATGACCTGAGCCGAAGCTGGACACTCAACCAACTGAGCCAGCCACCCAGGCGTCCTGAAGGAATAATCTTTTAAGTCAGTCTTGCTGCAGCAATTGGGTATCCATAAAAAAACAAACACAAAAACAAAAACAAACTTCCAAAAATTAACTCAAAATGGACCATATGCATTAATGAATAAAAAAAAAAAAAACAACCCTAAAGCTAAAAATTACAAAAGGAAACAGGAAAAATTTTTTTCTTTAAATTCAACAAGCATTTCTAATTTACATCAAAAGAATAACCAGTAAAAGAATAAATGGACAAATTAGTTTTCATTAAAATTAATAATGTCCTTTTTTTAAGAACCTCCATACTGTTTCCACCCTACAAGCCAACAATTGCACAACTAGGCATTTATCCAAAGGATACAGGATTGCTGTTTTAAAGGGGCGTGTGCACCCTAATGTTTATAGTAGCACTATCAACAATAGCCAAAGTATGGAAAGAGCCCAAATGTCCATTGATTTATGAATGGACAAAGGTGTGTGTGTGTGTGTGTGTGCGTGCGTGTGCGTGTGCGTATATATGTATATATATGTGTGTGCGTGTGCGTATATATGTATATATATACGCACACGCACACACACACACACACAATTGAATACTACTTGGCAATCAAAAAGAATGAAATCTTGCCATTTGTAACAACATGGATGAAACTAGAGTTTGTTATGCTAAGTGAAATAAGTCAGTCAGAGAAAGACAAATATCCTATGCTTCCATTTAGATGTGGAATTTAAGAAACACAAGAGATGAACATAGGGGAGGGAAAGAAAAATAAGACAAAATCAGAGACATAAACTAAAAGAGACTTAAATACAGAGAACAAACTGGGAGTTGCTAGAGGGGAGGTAGATGGGAGATGGGCTAAATATGTGATGGGCGTTAAGGAGAGTACTTGCTGGGATGAGCACTGGGTGTTATATGTAAGTGATGAATCACTGGGTTCTACTCCTGAAGCCAATACTATGGTGTATTTTAACTAACTTGAATTTAAATAAATACATTAAAAAATTAATAACATCTTTTCTAGAAAAGCTATTGAAAAGACAAGACCAAGATTGGGAGAATATATTAACAGATACTTTCCCTTAGACGACTTGTATTGAAAATACATGAAGAAATGTCAAAAATCAGTAATAAGATGACAGATTAACAGAAAATAAAAAAAAAGATAAATGGATGGCAATTAACACATGAAAAACCACCAACATCATGTCATTAGGGAAATGCAAATTAAAATTCTGGGATAACACTACAGACCTAGTCTATCACTAAAACTGGAAAGCCTGAGCAGACCTAGTGTTGGTAAGGATGTAAGAGAACTGTGGTGAGAATGGAAACTGACACCCCCATGTCAGAAAAGTTTCCTTGTTCCTCAAGAAGTTAAACATTCACCTACTGTATGAAGTATGTGGGTAGCAGCAGGGGGAAAAGGGAGAGAAGGAAGGAGGGAGGATCGTGCATACTCACAAGCTCTGGCATCTTTTGTAAAGGACACTAATCTCATCATGAAGAACCTGTCCCCTATGACCTCATCTCGACCTAATTACCTCCTCAAGGCCCCATCTCCAATTAATGTCACACTGGAGGTTAGGACTTCAGCATCGAAATTTTGCAGGAACACAGTCAGTTCATAGCACCGTGAAGAACTAAAATGTATATTCAACATATTTGAACAGCATATTCATGTAACATTGCTAAGTGACAAAGCAAGTTGAAAAATAGTCAAAATATGATAGTAAGCCTATAGAAATTTGATACAGTAAAAAGCACTGGGGAGCCTGGGTGGCTCATTCAGTTAAACGTCTGTCTTTGGCTCAGGTCATGATCTCATGGTTTGTGAGTTCGAGCCCCATGTCCGGCTCTGAGATGACAGTGCAGAAGTACTTGGGATACTCTCTCTCTCCCTCTCTCTGCCCCTTACCCACACCTTCTTTCTCTCTCTCTCCCTCTCTCTCAAATAAATAAACTTTAAAAACAATTTCTGAAAAAGCATTAATAAGACAACCCCAAACGTATTTCCATGGGAAAAGAATCTCAGAGATTTTAAAAAATTCTTTCTACTTTCTAGTATTATCCAACTTATCTGCAATGACTAACTTCTAGAATGAGAGAGGTAAATGCATTGAAAGAGAGGGAGAGAGAGAGAGAAAATATGTTACTCCATAATAGATCATGCACCATTTTGGAGATATCAGAGTGTAAATGCACAGATTTGACATATTGCTAATTGAAAGGAAAATAATTGATAGTAGATATATTTTAAATGTTTTTATTTATTTTTGAGACAAGGAGTACAAGCAGGGGGAGGGCATACAGAGTGTGGGGACAGAGGGTCTGAAGTGGGGTCTATGCTGACAGCAGAGACCTTGATGGAGGGCTTGAACTCACACACTGTGAGATCATGACCTTAGCGGAAGTCAGAGGCTGAGGCACCGCGGTGCCCCTAGATAATTTCTTATTATAGTGGGACTAGAGATCAGAAAATCTCTCATCTGCTGGATGAAAACAGAGAGGAAAAGGGAAGAAGAAAGAATGTTGTGGTAAAAGCATAGTATCCTGTTGAAGTTCTTCACTATTTTCAAATAAGGGACGTCCTTTCTGATTAAATTGTTCCATATTAAGTTTTATCTCTAGGAGAAAAATTAGTGTTGACCAGAATTATGAGAAGAAGCCTTAGAAAACAGTAAATGCTTGAGAAATTATAGAATTTGAAGGCTCTGTGAAAACTGGAGTCTCTGATACAGCCACAGGTTAGAATCACCTGAGTGTCCCAGTCTCTTTGCACAGAGATCCTAATCTTTTTTTTTTTTTTTAACGTTTATTTATTTTTGAGAGACAGAGACAGAGCATGAGTGGGGGAGAGGCAGAGAGAGAGGGAGTCACAGAATCCAAAGCAGGCTCCAGGCTCTGAGCTGTCAGCACAGAGCCCGATGCGGGGCTCGAATTCACGAAACGTGAGATCATGACCTGAGCTGAAGTTGAGCACTCAACCGATTGAGCCACCCAGGCGCCCCAGAGATTCTAATCTAATTTGCATGTGGTAGGGTCCACTGATGGGTATTTTTAAATAACTCCTGAGTAATGAAAATATGCAGCCAAGATTGAGAACCAGGGAGAGCTGAACAATGCAATCCATAAGTTAGAACTAACTGACATTAGGTTCTGAATGGATGAGAGCTGTTATTTGATCCAGTAAATATTCAGGATCCCATCTGCATTGTTGAGGAGGTGCATGGTCTGATGAAAATCGTAGTCTAACCTTAGTTGGTAACTGTGAAGAATTTGAGTCAAATGTGACCAATCTTAGTGAGATTATAAGGTATTACTTTAGAATCAAGATGAGGAAGGGGAAAAAGACATAGTCTATATTTTGCTTTATAAAAAATGTTTAGAATGAGAGCAATGTGATTATCTTCTGATTAAATGAATTGCATATTAGAGAAAGAATCAGGAACAGGCTACATGAATAGCCATGTAATTGACATATTTCAGAATATTTTTGACGTTTGATGAGGGATTTTATAACATGGACTTTTTCTTTTAAACTACAAGATTTAAAAGTAGTGGAAAGTTATAAAAAATAGAATTGAGAGCATTTTTGAGGCTCAGTATTGGTAGTTTCCTGCTCCCTCCCCTTTGTGAATATTTATTGCGTATTTTACCTTTTAAAAATGTACACATACTCCAGTAGTGACTCTTTGTATTTACAGAGCTTCATGTGACCGTAGGCCAGAGGGCTTAGAGGGGAAAATCATGAACTTGAATTTGAGAGATTTTGACTTTAAAGTGAGTTTGTATATTCAAGGAAGACTGATTTGAATACACTTGAAGACTGATTTGAAACCTGAGACAATTAGAGAAAACTATTGGTGAGGATCTCAGTAAGAAGAGCTCAAAGCAACAGGTGAAATGGGCAGAATACAGGTATAGTTTAATGCCTCAGGCAAGCAAAAGTTAGACTGAGAGCCTGTTGAAAGTTTGGTCTCATTATTTTGGATTATATGAAAAATGATTCAGTCCTCAATAGGTGTTTAAAAAGAGAAATTTTAACTCCACTAGCATTGTATGGACTCTGGTTATTGATAATTATATAGTATCTCTCTCCTAATATTTAAGACTACCCAGCTCTCCATATAAATATGAGACCTCCAAGATCTTAGAATAAGAATAAACTTAAAACTTACCCAACTTTTCAGGGGAATGCAAGAAAAATTTTCCAGTCCCGAATCTTAGTGCCAAATGAACAGTTTAAATTATCCCTGAGAAGTAGTTACTTTAATGTAGCCGTTGGATGATTGGCAAAAAATTTATATTGCCTGCATGACCCCAAACACCTCAAGAAGATGAGAATTTAAAGTGGCCTCAATGATAACCCCAGGTGCATGGCAGAAGTGAACAATCCTGGAGCACTTGGGTGGCTCACTTGGTTGGATATTTGACTCTTTGTTTTGGCTCAGGTCATGATCTCCCAGTATGTGGGATTGAACCCCTTGTCCAGCTCTGCACTGACATTGTGGAGCCTGCATGGGATTCTGTCTCCCTGTCTCTCTCTGCCCCTCCCCTTCTTCCTTTCTCTCTCTCTCTCAAAATAATTAAAAGTTAAAAAAAAGAAAGGTAAACAATCTTCACAGGAGGAAAAGGCAAAGAGTTGAATAAAATGGCTAAAAGAAGCTGCATAAAAATACACAGTTAAACATAAAGCTGTAGAAAGGTTGAAAGTCAAATACATAATAATAATAATAATAATAATAATAATAATAATAATATGCTGAAGGTATATTAGGCAAAAGAGAATAATTATTATTGCCATGCTAATTTTAATATAAAGTATGTTTAAAGACATAAAGCTTTATTGAGGTAAATAGGGTCGTTATATAATTATGAGCGTTTCAGTCCACCAGGAAGATACAAATTTTAAACTTGTATGAACCTAACAACATAGCAACAAAGTTAGAACTTGACAGAACTGCAGAGGAAGTGACTAATCTACCACCTATTTGGAAATACCATACACGTGTTTTAATAGTTGATAGATCAAATCAGCAAAAATCAGTTACAAAATACAGAAAATGTGAAAATAGTCCCTTGAGGAAGTATATGCTGTATTTTATTTGTGCAAATTAAAGAACATATTTGAGGTTAACATCTCATTTCCACCCACCCTAATATAGTCTGCAATTTGTTCCTATAACTGACAAAAAATTCTAAGACCATCTAGGGAAAAGTACTTAACCAGATAACCAGGGACGTTGTTGGGCATTTGATATATTGGAATAATTAGACTTTTGCTAAGTGAAATTCTAGACTCTTAGTCCCAGGACAGAACAGTAGCCGATTAAATGAATGTTATTAAAGGTTTTCAGGTCTAGTCAAAAATTCATTTTGAAAGCTTTGAAATGAAATTGAACAGAATCTTGACAGCATTTGTTCTGTATCTGACACGGCTGCTTCAGAGTATTACAAGATACAGAAATTTGATGGTCCATAAAAATATCTCAGATACTCCTTCCCCTGTTTTTCTAACTGAATCAGAGTGGGTTCCTTGCCCTGAAAATTTACCTTTCGCTATTTTCATATATAATCACAATTTTGCATGGGTGTGTCTGTGTGATGAGTTCTTGATAGTATATGTTCAATTTCTAAAATTTTTAAGTAAAGGATTTCTTCATTTTTGATTAACCAGAGCAGAGAAAAATCGCGAACCCTTTTGTTTTGAACAAAACTTTATTTGGTGTCCTTGTTCTTCCTTCCAAAGTGCTTGGGCCTTGTTTATACTACCTCTATGACTCTTAGCAAATGATGCTTTGTGAAATAGTATTAAAGATATTTTTTTAACATTTATTTATTTTTCAGAGAGAGAGACAGAGCGTGAGTGGGGTCAGGGCAGAGAGAGAGAGAGAGAGAGACAGAATCTGAAGCAGGCTCCAGGCTCCAACTCATGAACCATATCATGACCTGAGCCAAAGTCAGATGCTGAACTGACTGAGTCACCCAGGTGCCCCTGTGAAATATTATTAGATGTTTGACTTCCAATCCTACACTTCTAGTCCCTTTACGACAGAAGTTTGCCTTGCCCATCTTTAATATCAGACTCTTGTATAGTTCTGTGTACATATTAAACATTCACGATGCTTATTGAGGCCCCTGGCTTGCTAAATCAGTTAAGCATGGGACTCTTGATTTTGGCTCAGGTCATGATCTCAAGGCAGATAAGATCTAACCCAACATAGGGATCCTTGCTGGGCACGGAGTCTACTTAAGATTCTATCTTTCCCTCTTCCTCTGCCCGTCCCCTGCTTACACATGCACTCTGTCTGTCTCTCTCTCTCTCAAAAAAATAATGCTTATTGAATGGATGGGTGCATGAATTTATGCATAAAAGGCTAACTAGCTAGAATATAAGTCCTCTTATCCTAGTAAGTACACCTGTTTGGACCAAGACATCTTTCTCTGTTGTACAGGCTGCCTTCCCAGAGCTCAAGATAATGCCAAAGGTGAGGTCTGAAACCAACTAGAGTATTCGACAAAAGCACAGGATTTTAATCAAGAAAATTCTTTCTTGGGCAATGGTTAGAAAGAACTAGTGAAACCATCTGCATTAGTGAAATCAAAGTAGTGTAAACAATGTCCAAGTTACTTCCCAAGGAGGAAATAGGGGGGAAAAAAGGTTATTTAAAAAGAAATCATCTTTTTTGATTCTTTTATACTATGGCTTATGGTAATGTAAGGGATTTCTACTTAAAACTCTGTCCTTATAAAAATATTTATTCTTCTATAACTTCAAATTTATGAAATTAATTTGTGCTTCATGTTTTTATCCCAGTGATGTCTGTTCCAATAGATGAGTTCTTTACATGATGGCGCTATAAAAATTGCAACATCCTAAAACAGCCCAGGATACTCTTTTCTCTAAACAAGCAGATTCAACCAAGTCCAATGGGACCTGTTTTATTTTTGCAGAAAGTAAGATTGCCTGGAAGTGTATAAATATTCTGGATAATTCCATTAGAATTTCACACAAAGATGAACACATTTGGTTTATTAATACATACATGTAAACACACTTATTTACAGATTTTTAAAACATACATACACTCACGACACATTATGATTAGTTAGTATAAAGGAGACTCTGTAAGGAAGGAGGAACAAGTAATAGTCTATACTGTGGATGTTCTGTGAGTAGCTGTCAAATGTTTGGCAGTGTGCAATTTACCACGACAACTAACCTGCAACAGTTTTACATAACGTGTTTTCTTAGCTTGGGGTTTCTAGTTCAATAGCCTGAGATGACTCTTGAGTACATGATTTATTGAGAGAGGGCTCTCAGATGAGACCTGTTAAGGGGGTGAAGGAAGCAGCATAAGGAACAAATCCAGGCAAAGATATGGTTTTGGCTGAAGTCCACTGGGCATTCCCTGGTGAAGAGGCTCCTCTAGGTCCTGGATCATCTGAGACGGGCTAAACTGAGCCATTGGCAGACAACACTCCTGGAAGCTAGCGGTTAGTGCACGGTCCCAGTGGAGGGGGTGCCTACAGAGCTCCAGCAGGGTCATTCATACCCACCCATTCCTGGTTTTCGTGTGTGTGTATGGGGGCAGCCCTCGGGAGGGAAAATGTGAATGTTAACTGCAAAGATGTCATACTAATCATCAGTATTATATCCTTTTTTTGTTTGTCACGTTGTAAAGTTATCTAGCAAATATGTACCTGGTAAATGAGACCTAGGATACACTAATTTGATGCTTTGTTTTGTGATAAAAAGTAATACGCTCTGGTGATATGTTGATGGTTCACTTTCTAACAAGATAGTATCAGCTTAAAGCTTTGATGCTGAATTGAAGATACAAGGTCCTTAGAGCTGTGACAGATCTTCAAGGGGATAGACCTACTGAGTTTCCAAAGAAATGGTAATTACACACAAGAGATAATTCCCACATTGTTCTATATCTTCTCCAAACCTTTTAATCCATTGCATTAAATACATCTAAGGATTACAGCAATCGTACCATATACCATCATACCAAAATTTAATGTAACTAAAGAGTCAAAAACTCAAATCTAGATGATATTTAGTTTTATGAAGTTGCCTTCATCACTCTTTTACCAGTCCCCTAGTGAAAGCATTTAAACTCCACCAGAGATTAGATAGCCCTTCTTGTTTATTATTCTGACCTCTTCTATTGAAGGCTTTGGAAGACTGTCTATTTTTTCTACTGGCTGATTCTCTTGGTACTTTGTGTCCTCGGCGGTTTTGTGATCTGTAACTATGAGTTCATTTTCAGAATTTTTCTGTGGATTTTTTGCAACCTTAGATTAAGGGGTGTTTGTTCCAGAGAGGATTTGTCTTTACTTTTCTCAGGCACTGAGGGGCAATTTTCAACCTGAGTTTGACTGTGGGGCACAGTCCTTCACAAGGCCTACTTATAGTTAAAATTTTCATATTAGATTATTATTTTTCCCACTGTTACCCAGTGTAAAAGTCTGCAAGCTTCCACAATGTCCTCTTCCATAGTATTGTTTTCTCCTAGCTCATACTTGGTAGAGTTCAAGGCTTAGTTTTAGGTAAGGTAATGCTATTAAGGTGGGCCCTGATTTTGTATCTGGTCCACTGAGACTTGCATCATCTAGGAAAAAAAATAAAAACTAAAACAGCTAAAGGCCACCGGGGGATAAAAGATATTCTCAGGTTGGCCTGAAACTTCAATTCTAAATTGCCACTTTCATTTATTGCAGTGACTTCATTTTTGTCCTCTAATTCCCTTATTTTGTGCATAGTACAGTGATACTAAATAAATATATATGGATTTATGTGTATATATGTTTATAATACACAAATACATACGTGTTTATACGTGTATACAAAATTATGATCGGGAAGAGATGGGCAGATTGTAAGTTCTGTGAATTTTTTACAAAACCTTGAATATAAGGTATAGTGTATGTTTATTAGGTGCTAATTTTAGTATAAATACATGTATTGGTACTAATACATTGAACACTTCAACCTCATTTATAGTACCCAATATCTTCCTTCTATTTTACCTACCAGTTTTTTCAGTTACGGAGAGAAGACTATTTCAACCTCTCGCAAAACAACTGCATTTGTAAATTTTCGGCTTAGCTGTTTAGATATAGTGCCAAGTGTTCATTATTTAAACAATAAATAAATAAATAAATAAATAAATAAATAAATAAATAAATGAGAGAAAATTGAGGAAATTGAGGTTTTCTGATTCTTTTTGTTATTGACGCACTAGAGTTTCTTCCTGGATACTAATAAGAACGTTATCTCTGATACTTTTAAATTACCATATGAAATCCAGCTGCCACCCTCTTTGTATTCATTTGATCTGGAGCAATGGAAGATTAACTTTGCGCACGGATTTGTTAAGGAGGCTGTGGTTTTCAACTCGGTTAATTATTCTATTGTGCCTGTGCTTGTTTTCAACTTATTTACTTTCAGTCCTCCAGATGCTAATTATCAATTGAAGCTGCGCCACTCAATTCAACTTGTTACATTTTCTTATCTTGATTTTCTTCCTTTGAATTCTCAGAGTATTCTTAAATTGTCATTTACAACCCTGTTTTTATTATCCATTTTCTCATATTAGAATCAATTAAAATTATGATGAGATCTCTCAAACATAAAAAACGGCAGAGAATCATGATAATCATTGATGATCCAACAATTGGTTTTATGAAATGTAACAAATGCAGGTTTAGGCTCTTTGTCAAACTCTTCATTTTTCTCCAAATCCTGAGTTATCCAGTATACTGAATTCATTTACTATTAATTGTTTTGTTTTCTTTTTTTTTTTAATTTTGGATCTATTGGTGAAAATATGTTTAATT
This sequence comes from Leopardus geoffroyi, assembly GCF_018350155.1. Classification (NCBI taxonomy): domain Eukaryota; kingdom Metazoa; phylum Chordata; class Mammalia; order Carnivora; family Felidae; genus Leopardus; species Leopardus geoffroyi. The sequence goes on from NC_059342.1 coordinate 48,820,433, forward strand.
TTACTTGATTCACAAATGACTATTTAGTTTAATACATAGTTCAAAGTTGATAGTTCTAATTTCTCAGAACTTTCAAAAAGTATTCATCATTTTCTGGTCTCTCTTAATGTTCTTAAACAGTCTTTTGTCAACATAACTGTGGTTCCTTGATTGGTAATCTGCCTTTTCTCTTTGACCTTTTCAACTTTTTCTCTTTACTTTGTTGTTTTCATTCTCTGTTTGACTTTATTCCACATACTATTTCATTTGTCTATTGAATGCTTATATTCTCTAATGATCAGGGGAGGGTAGGATGGAGACATTTTTACTAATCAGAACTGAGGCCAAGTCAACAGGATATTTGTAACCTCCCTTTGCTAGTAGGTATGTTGGGTTTCTTTTACCCAACCCATTTATCAAGTATAAAATCTTTTCAAAGATTTCAGCTAAAGTAGTTACAGTTTATGACCATAGATCAGTCTGATAAACCTAGGCTCCTATTTTTACTAGTTTTGTGTGGATGCTATGACAAATTACCACAAACCTAGTGACTTAAAACATCAGATACTCATCATTTTACACTTCTGGAGGTCAGAAATCCAAAATGGCTCACATTGAGCTTAAATCAAGGTGTTGGCAGGGCTTCATTAATTTCTGCTAGCTCTAAGGGAATAATTTGGTTTTTCGGTTTCTGGTTTTTTGCTCGTTCCTCCTTCTAGGGGCCCTCACATTCCTTGGATCATGGCTGCGTTCCGTCTTCAAAGCCAGGATTGGCAGGTTGAGTCCTCATGTCTCATTTCATCCCATCATACCACATCATTCCACACCACGTCTCTACAATCTTGCTTTGCCCTCACTTCTTTGTCACTGACTCACCTCCCTCCCTCATAGAAGTATCCTTGGACCAGTTTGATAATCCAGAAAACAATATTACCTAAATTCAGTGATTCCGTTAATGTCACCTTAATCTCATCTGTAACCTTGTTTCTCCTTTACCATGTGACCTAACGTATTCACAGGTTCAAGGGATTAGGATATTAACATCTTTGGGAGTAGGGAGGGGCATGATTCTGCCTACCATAGCATTTATACTGAAATTATCTAAAACTTCTTTATGGGGCACCTGGGTGGCTCAGTCAGCTGAGCATCTGACTTCGGCTCGGGTCACCATCTCACCACTGGTGAATTTGAGCCTGGCATTGGGCTCTGTGCTGTCATCACAGAGCCTGCTTTGGTTCCTTTCTCCCTCTCTGTCCCTCCCCAGTTTGTGCTTTCTCTGTCCCAAAAGTAAATAAAAATATCAAAAAAATGTTTTTAAACAATTTCATTACAAAATTATGCGGCCAGTTTATATTCATTCTCTGAGGAATTAGTATTTTTAATATGATAAATTCTGATCATAATTTGAATCTGCTGTATCCTAATGAATTTCTTTTCATTGCAATACATTATAGTATACAAATGAATAAATAATATGGCCTCAAATGAATTTATTTTTCTAGTGTTTATCACTTTGATACCTAACTATTGCTGTGTACTGGCAGGATACTATATATTAGACAAATCTGTGTACCCATTTCACAAAATTTTATAATACATGAAGTGAAACTTCCCTACTAAAATACTCTGAATGTCACATTTGCTATAAATCATCTGATAATAACCAACTTAATCTTGTGTATTCTATAGCTATACCAGTTTTTTTTTCAATAAATCAGTAAGAGTTGTGATAGGTAATCATAAATTATTTTCAAGGCTTTGTCCTGGAAAGAAGGTTCAAAAGCTCAGAGTATAGCCAGAATCCACTACGGCTAGTATCCCAGTTCCAGTGGCCGTAAACTTTTGTCAGCAATAACCTAACTGGTCACTCACACCTCCCATTGTCAGCCCCTACTTCTGATTTTCAATGCATGTTATTGAGTGATTTTTAAAAGTCTGCAAAATAGCCTGGACAATCTTTTAAACAAATGTAAGTCAAGGACACCTGGGTAGCTTAGTTGACTGAGTGTGTCCCACTCTCAATTTCAGCTCAGTTCATGATCTCGCAGTGCATATGATTGAGCCCTGCGATGGGCTGTGCACTGTCAAAGCCTGCTTGAGATTCTCTCTCCCCGTCTCTCTCTCTCTGCCTCTCCCCTGCTTGCACACACACTCTCTCTCTCAAAAATAAATAAACTATATAAACAAACAAACAAAAACCCCCAAATGTAAGTCAGATCCCTATTACTCCTCTGTGGCTAACCCTCCAAAATCTCCATATTTTAGGAAAAGACCAGTGTCTAAAATGACACAACACTGCACCCATCTTCTGTATCTCTGACCTTGTCTGTTAGTCTGCTCCATAGACACTGACTTGATTGCTATTCCTCACCCCTCAAACCCTCCAGTGACACTCCTCTCTTAGGGAAAGCTTTCTCTCTGCCTGGGATATCTCCATATAACTGCGTGGTTAACTCTCTTACCTCTTTCAAGTCTGTTCCACAATCCCCTTTTCTGAGCATTCTGTTTAAAATTGCATCCCATTTGTTTTAAACCTAATCCCCTTCACTCCTCTGCATTATTTTTCTGTAGCATTTGTTTGTTTTAACTGGTTTGCTTCTAACATTTGCCAGGCCTGAGGCAAGAGTATAAATAGAAGTCCATATACAATAAATATAAATATTTAAGTGTTTTCTATCCAGGTAACAAAATATTAAATGAAACATGTTTTATCCTTCTCCCCCAGTACATGCACTTTCACGGCAATGAGGAAGGTTAGTTTTGCATTTCAAATTGCCAGGCTCCTCAGAGTTTCACCTGGGGGTTCAAATTTCGAAACTCTCATCTTTCTACTTCAGGGCCCATTCATTGCAGCGACAATCCATGTGTTCTTCCCAGACATCAAGCCATAGCTTTTCACGTATCTGCAGCAAACAGAAATCTTGGTTCTTTGGTCTACAGATGCACGCCCAGAGAGGTCTCTCCATCCCTCAGGGATCAGTCATGAGGAACGGGGCAAGAATGGAGGCTTCTTAATGAGGCCCAACCATTTAGGATAGTGTTGTACTATAACATCCTAGATATTTTATTTATTCCGTTAATTGTCTCTCCTCTAGTACAATGTGCACTCTTTTTAGGTCAGAAATTTTTATCTGTTTTGTCACTGATTTAGTGGCTCGAATAATGCTGATCACATTTGTAGGTGCTCAGTAAATATCTGCTGAGCGCCAAGGAAAGTGCTTGACTCTGAACAGACCCTCAACATGAGATAGTTGCCTTTTTGCTTTCCTCCATGAGCTTCTGGCTTCTTTAAGTACTTCCTAGTACTGAGAATAAGCTTAAGGTGTTTGTTTTAGTCTGCAAAGAACTGGTGCTATGTTCTTCCATTTTGAAATCCTAAGAAAGGTTCCATTTCAAATATTCATAACTGATTGTTGAGAGGATGTTTCTTCTCAAAGGTTCAACCAGTGGACATGGTTTCTGAAAGGAAAGCAGAGAATCAGAAACGCTGAAGGAAGATTAACAGATGCACACTAGGGTTTTACGTTATCTTCTCCCAGGACCAACTCACTCACTCTAATTTTGGGATTGTGGCAAGTGAAGTATCTGGGGTACACAATGTAAAGAAGCATATGCTATTAAGATCATGCAAGTACTAAAGGGGATAAAAGATATTAAGAGGAGCAAACTTCCAGTTACAAACTAAGTCACGGAGATGAAAACTACAGCATAGGGAATATAGTCAATAATATTGTAATAATGTTGTTTGGTGACAGATGGTACCTGCATTTAACATAGTGAGCACTGACTAATATATAGAATTGTTGAATCAATATGTTGTACACCTGAAACTAATTTAATATTGTATATTAATTATACCAAAACACATGCGTGCGCGTGCACACACCCACACAGATCATTCAAGTACTGTCTCACATTTCCAGAATTCTCAGAGAAATTAAATTTAAATTTTGTCCCCTAGGCACTTTATTAGCCTCACCACCCTTGTCCTGACCCACACGCTTCATCCATGTATACCTGCATGCATTTGCAAGTTATAGATATGATATGTTCCTGTTTTCAGTTTGTATGTAATTTATGGTATACATAATTAGTATAATAATACCAACATTTCTACTGACTATGACTCTGAGCATGTAACATTTCCAATTCAAACTTAGGTTTCTTTCATTTGTAAAATGAGTATAAGTCAACCTCACAATAAGTTTTTTTGAGGTATAACTGACCTCTATCCTTGCGATAGTTTCAGGTTTCATTACAACATAATGATTTGATATATAATTTTATATATACCCATATATATATGGATCCATATATATATATCTCTCTATATATGTGGATATACATATATGTATATACGGATATATATATAATAAGTATGTTTTAAGGATGAAGTGATTTAAGGTAGGTAAAGCTCAGAGATATGTTCAGAGATATTGACACACTTAATATTTGTTATTTTATTATCCTGTATTAACATATTTTTTCAGGTAGAGTTTTAGAAAATTATACATTGACAAATTAGAGGAATTGTGGGAAAATGTTTACCATTTACCTCTGTAATTACCGATTTAATTTTGTTTATCTTAAATAATAAACACTAATCACCCCAAGTAACTATTTTATTATAAAGTTATAATATTGGATATGTATATATGTATGAAATTAATCTTTGTAGTTAAAATTAAAATATTTTCCTAGAAATATTATATTTTCCTAATGGTTATATTTGAATGTCTAGCTAGTGAAATTTTTGTCTCGAAAGCTGATCTGCTATAAAGAGAAACACAAAAACTTAATATAACATGTCAGTTTCTGATTAGCTTTTATAAATGAGAATCACCAACATACTTATACATGCTCATAAAAATATCTACTTGATATGGAAGCATGTAGGTATAAGGTGCAAGTTTGAGATGATGTTTATATTTGATGCTTACATTTTCCCTGTAAATTAGAAATCTTACTTTTCCCTTCTCTTTTTGATGGCAGTTGCTTATCTTAGCTCTCTCTGAATTTCAGCGTGAAATTCTTTTTATTTCAAGCATTTTACTAAATTATGTACAGTAATCTTTAGTCATGAATCCATTGAACATTTTATTATTGGTTTTGTCAAAATAGAACACTGAGCCCTAGAAATTTCCCTGAATAGTCTAAACAAACTAGTACCTATTGAGAGACAAAAGCATAATTAGAAATGTACCCCTCATGAAAGTGCATTATTGTTACCAGTTTCAATGATTAGGTAAGTTTTCTAAGAATGATATTTTTAATACAAAGCACTCATAATAAGATGAAATATGGAAGCCAGCTGAAATTTTAAAACATTTATTTCAAAGGAAAAGACTCCATATCCTCTGCTTTTTTTCCTCACCTAAAGATTCAATTTTAGGAAGTATTACTTGTGAAAGTGTAGGTAGTTTGCAGCAAGTTGTGGCAGAACCTGGCCAACCTGCCACAGAGACCCTGCCATAGTACAGATATGAGAATTGCAAGGTCATATTCAGTTTGAAGATGGATCTTATATCCACATCGTCTCCATGATGCTATTAACCTAAATTGATATGGGCATTGCAGAACCACTCTTTCTTATTATCTTGACTTAGAAACACCTGAAAGATACAGAAAAACCACTAATCATAGAGAAAAGTTTACCAAATGTTCAAAAAGCCAATTGTAATGAGTAATCATGAAAAAAAAAAATAACGTTTATAATGTATTGTCTTGAGACAGACATTTACTTTTAAAAATTGTATGCCTGAAATTTAAAGCCTTCTATTACCAGGGATGAAGAACATATTTGCTATAACAGTTAACATGTATATAGGTTATGGCAGGAACAAAATACATAAAAAAAAAAAACACAAAACTTCAACTTAGTTTACATCTCCTAAAAAGATTCACATTTAATTTTTCCAATTCACAATTCTGTAGCAGGTTCTTAGCTAACTTTAGAGTCTGGTGAAGTCTACTATTTAGTTTATAATTTTTATGAATTTTTGAGTAGGCCTAAGTGGTTATTACCTTTCAGTAAGTACACATATGCTAATGCGGCTAGTTATAGGCAACTGCTTGTTTATACTGTGGTAAAGGGTTATATACATTATATAACTCAGCTTCATCTTCAAAGTTATGATAGTCTTATTATCCTTATTTTATAAATGAAGTATGTCTATTTCATATTCAAGTTAAGTGATTTAAGAGTAAACAGTTAAGGAGGCACAGAGTCAAAATTAAAATTCACATGCTTAACAATAAATATGTGTGCTAAATTACTTCATTTTTGTCTTGACTGCCTTACCACCCACCGTTAACTTGTCTATTTGAGGAAAATTGGTAAGATACTGATCCTGGATCCATAGCTGATGTTCTTCCTGTACCTCTCATATTGTGACCATTTGATACCTATCTAGGAGACATCCTGACCAGAAGTAGAAAAGTTTAAAGAGTCTCAGACTGCCTCTTTGCAGCATCACCCTCCCGGCACCCCACCCCTTTTTTTTTCAACTTTGTACCCTATCTCTTGTCAGTGGGATTTTGCTTCATTTTTATCAACACTTCACTCTCCAGTTTTCCTTAATGGATTCTAATCTTGGTATCCTATCGCTGGTACTAATACACGGCCTCATTCTTGTTCAGTGACACTGAGCGACTTGAGTCCTGCTTCTGAACTATGGTCATTAGAATGGAATCAGAATTTCTTGATGATGGATTTTCTGGATGCCTTTCAGCTGCTTCACTTACTGTTGAGCCATCCGTTTTTGTTGTTGAGAACTTCACTTGCTCTCGCACATCCTAGATAGTGTCACCTGCTGTTGGGCAGGACCTCTTGGCTTCTGTAACTCTTTCAGGCTATTCATAGCCTCTTCTAGTAGACAGGTCTAGTGTCTTTCTTGGATCTCTTTTACTTTCTCCATGTTACTGTTCTTTTTGGGAGAAATCTCAACATTTTTCTTTCAATAAAGACAATGAAATAGGGAGAGGCTTTCTTTTTTTCAGGTTTTCACATGTGTTGGTTGGCAATCACTTTTGTCTCTGCCATTCTTGTCTTTTCATTTTTAGAGACATTATTAGTACTCATTTGAAATTAGTGCATGGTACAGTTTGCATAAATTGTGATAAAAATATAGTAGTCATGTTCATATAGAAGTAAAACATAGAAATTATGCATGCTTTTATGCTATTCTTTCTATTTTGCAATAGTTTATAATTACAAAGACCAGTAATTGACTCATCAACACTCATGCAATAAAAGCATATTAGATTAGGAAATAGTAATAAGAAATGCCAAACTGGATTAAGAAGTCCATGTTCTTATAAAGTATATATGTGCAAGTAGCAATAAGATGACATTTGTTCATCATCCATTAAATGTCAGAACAAGAATTTATTTACATGTCCTCATTCTTAGAGATTATTACATTAAAATAGGGTTTAGAAAGTACACCAAAACTTTACATGTGGAATAAGCATGCATCCACTTTACATGTGGAATAAGCATGCATACAGTTATTTCTTTTGTCCAAAATATGCCTACTAATTATGAGTACAATGGGTTAAACTGGATGGTTTTGCATCTTTACGCAAAGAAAATCCCCACGTATCTATTGCATAGCTTGTATTGCTACTCCCAACTCCTTGACTAGATGGAGAAGCTTAATTTTGGTTAGTAATATGAATAGAATATGTTACAGGTTTCCGTTTATTAAAATACTATTTATTGGACATCATTGGTGTTCCATTAACTGGGTATAGAATGTTCAAACAGGCAAGCCAAACATCTCCACCTTCTCGGAGTTTATCTGACTGGATAGTTAAAAAAGGAATGAGAACACTGGTGCTTTAGAGCTGGTTCTTCTACTTAATGGCTGTGTGACCATCGATAGAAAACCTTCATGGCCTCAGCAAACACCGAAATCAAAAACTGGAACCAATCAAATATAGCTGGGTGTAGCTATATCAAGAATATGTCCTTTTTCATCATGGCAACGTGAATGGTGGGAAAGGAAGGAGGTTTTAGGGGATTGAGATGCCAGGTAGACCATCTGATGAAATGTTTACTATAGAAAATAATGGAATCATATGTAACACTTTCATCTGTCATGCTCCTTATTATGAAATAATATGAGGAAAAGATAGGATTTCAAATTAATAAATAAAATGAAATGAATTCACTTAAACCTCTTTAGATATATATATTTTTTTATCCACTGCTGAAGAGATACAAGAATTGCATTCTAACATAAATGCTGGTGTATGTTATTCTCTGTAATGGAATCTCTCATAGCCAGCGCAATATTGTGAGGATCAGCAGAGAAATGTCTATTTTCACACACTGGCAATGATTACCTCACAGTATTTCTCACATTTAAATTCAGAAGCAATCTAGGAATAGGATAATTTATAGTAGGTGACATCTCTTTCTGGTTAGGCAAAGTGTTATTAATATAAATACATTTTAATTTTTTGTAATGTTTATTTTTTGAGAAAGACAGAATGTAAGTGGGGGAGGGGCAGAGAGAGAGAGAGGGAGATATGGAATCAGAGCAGGCTCCAGGCTCTGAGCTGTCTGCACAGAGCCCAACATGGGGCTTGAACTCATGAACTGTGAGATCATGACCTGAGCTGAAGTCTGATGCTTAACCGACTGAGCCACCCAGATGCCCCTAATAGTAGATATATTTTAAAGGTGTGCACATTATAGAACAACTCTGGAAAATGTCTATGCCCTCACTTTCCAAAAGATTTGTTTATCTTCAAAGGAGGAAAATTAATCAAGTCTTTAAAAAATACTATTTATTGTACCCCAGTAAGTAATTCTTCTCCATTCTAATTGTCCCCGTTATTAGTTATTATAAGGTAACCACAACCACATTCCGTTTTACCAACAAAATAGTTCATACTTTTTTTTCTCATATTTACTGTGTTTGCCTAAAAGTTCCTTGTAAGTTATGAAGCAGAAACTGACCTTCAATAAAAATCAGTCCCAGATCCTTATGTAAATTACTGTACTAGGTAATCCTAGACATTCATGTTGCAGAGAATCACTTTTTGATATCCTGATTGCAGTACTTTTGGATAATACTCAGACGTGAATTTCTGGGTCATATGGTGGTTTTATTTTAAATGTCCATTGACAAATGAGTGGGTAAAGAAAATGTGGTATACATATACAATGGAATACTATCCTAGTAAAAAAAAAAGACCTCCTATCATATGTAGCAGCATAGATAAGACATTATGCTGCGTGAAATAAGTCAATCACGGAAGGAAAAATGCTACATGGTTCTACTTATCTGAGATATCTAACGAAGCCAAACCCATAGAAGCAGAAAGTAGAATGGTGGTTGTCAGGGAATGGAGCGAGGAAGAAATGAAGAATCACTATTTAATGGATAGAAAGTTTCAGTTACAAGATGGATAAGTTCTAGAGATCAGTACAGCACTGTAATTATAGGTAACAGTAATGTACGGATCACTTAAAATATTTTTTATCATAGATTTCACGTTATTTGTTTTATTTATCAAACTAAAAAAAAAAACAAAAGAAAAAAGTGAAAAATACATCATGGTTCATTAAACAGAGAGAGAGAGATTGAGAGAGAGACAGGCATTGGTGTAGGGATCTGAGCAGACGTTGGTTCAACAGTTTTGAGATAACATCAGGTATCTAGATCAGAACTTCCAGAACTTGTTTTAGATTAGAAGCAGATATACTTTATGAAAGCAAATTGCTTTATCTAAGATCCAGAGGAACAGGAATTACTTACTCAAGATGAAATATACTGAAGAAGAAAACTTTATCATGGTTGTCATCTTCAAATTGTTGGTAATATTTTTAAGGATCTCTTTTCTGATGGGCATATGAGTAAGCCCTTTCCTTTTCCTCTTAAATTACTTAATTTAAAAAGTTCTATTTTTAAAAACTGAAATGAAACATTTTTAACAATTTTGAACTCTTACAATTCAGAACGAAATACTTTTATTGAAGTACCCTATTTTCATGGTAATGTAGTTGTGTGCATTGGTTCAATAAGGCTACTGCTAGCATTCGACCAATTGACTGTGAGACTAAGGCCAAACCTGTCCTGTCATATTTAATAAATTTTATTTCATGTAATCAAGGGTACACACCATCATTAAAGAAAAAGGGTTATACGTGATGTGTAAAACCAATGCCTCCAAGACCCTACTTGGATTCCTGAGTGCTAACTGAACTCGATTTGCAAAGAAAGACTCTACATACCTCAGTAGTCCTAGAGGACCAGTGTCACATAGTCTAGATGTGCAGAAGCATTGGATCATTGCAGGATGAGAATCAGTGGGGGTATCCAATGGATAAATCATTTGTCTTTCCTCCAATGATACATTGTTTTCAGACGTAGCTCTATATGAATGAATCCTCTGAAAGTGACAAAATTTGAACAGTTATATTTGTTACAAAGCTATGACCAACTCAGTAATAAATTAATAAACCCACTTTAATCTATGGCCAGTGAACAACATAAACATATATTTAAAAGTACGGAAAGATAATCAGAAAGTCAATATCATTGTTTAAACCCCAGGAATGAAGGGGGATCCAAAATTGGAGGTGGAAATGGTGAAAAATAAAACTTCATGTTTATCTGCATATCTACCATCCCTTCCTCCATTTTTAAAAATTTTTTTAAATGTTTATTTATTTTTGAGACAGAGAGAGACAGAGCGTGAGTAAGGGAGGGGCAGAGAGAGGGAGACACAGAACCTGAAACAGGCTCCAGGCTCTGAGCTGTCAGCACAGAACCCGATGCGGGGCTCAAACCCACGAACCATGAGACCATGACCTGAACCGAAGTTGGATGCTCAACCGACTGAGCCACCTAGGCGCCCCTCTTCCTCCATTTAAAAAAAAATATTTATATATTTTGAGAGAAACAGAGACAGCACCAGCATTGGAGGAGCAGAAAGCGAGGGAGAGAAAGAGAATCCCAAGCAGGGTCCACACTTCTTGCGCAGAGTCTTACACGGGGCTCATACGAACCATGAGGTCATGACCTGAGCCAAAACCAAGAGTCGGACGCTCAACCGACTGAGCCACCCAGGCATCCCATAAGGATAGTGGTTTATGTAATAATGGTGTATTTTAAAGTAATTTTTGTCTTTAATCAAGCATTTCCTGAAACAGAGATTTTAAAGACTCCTTATAAAAATTATAAAGTAGAATTGCATGATGGAATAGAGTTGAGCAAGGAAATAGAATGGCTCCATTTTTAGTCTGGCAGACTGGAGTGGAAATCACTTAAGCAATTAAACAATAGTCTTAAGCATAATAGATTGTTTCCAAATGCAAAAGATGTCCAAATGAAGATATATATATATCTTCAATTGGGTAGACACTACATAGTTCTTGACAACTATTATCTTCCCTTAAACGTAATGTATAGGAATCCCTTTGATTTAATAAAAAAACAAAAATGAAACCAACAAACTTGGGGAAACATGTATAAGAAACAGGAGTGATTCAGAGAATAAGAGACCTCAATCAAAGAAGTGAGGTTTTAAGAATGAGGGGTCCTGTGAAGAAGGGCTCTCCTGCAACAGAAGCAGCTGAGTACAGGGGCCTGAGGTTAGACCTGGAAAGGTCTACCCATGATGTCCCAAAGAATATTCCCTTGTGAAGAATGAAACTCTGAATTTAAACATTGAATCCTGAAAATTGTCTTTATCTAAAGCAGAAAATGGTGTCTTTTTCTTCATTTGATTTGTTTTTTCTTTAATGTGTTACACTAAATTAAATAAATTTATTTGGTATTAATAGAGACTGGAGTAATAGCCCCCGAGAAAATGAAAAGATACAGAGCCTTTCCCAAAACCTGTTCCTGTCAGCGCTGGTAGTTTTGAGGCTTCAGCATCAACCTATCAAGCGCACTTCCTCCCAGAGATAAAGGAATTTTCAGCATCAAGAATAGCAAGTAGTAAGATAGGCTAGCATTGCAAATACAATGGGACAGCATGGGCCCAAAGAAGCCTTTCCTAAGCAGACAGCTCAAAAATGTGATAAGATCCAAGTTTTTACATATCCTGCCAAATCAGATGAAATAGGCCTCTGAGACAAGGGGGATAAGGGGCACTTGGGTGGCTCAGTCAGTTAAGCGTCGACTTCGGCTCTGGTCATGATCCCATGGTTTGTGGGTTCGAGCCCCACGTCGGGCTCTGTGCTGACAGCTCAGAGCCTGGAGCCTGCTTTGGATTCTGTGTCTCCCTCTCTCTCTGTGCCTCCCAGCTTCACTCTATCTCTCTCTCTCTCTCTCAATAAATAAATAAATAAATAAATAAATAAATAAATAAATATTAAATAAATAAATAAATAAGCCAAAAAAACCCAAACATTAAAAAAAAGAGACAAGGGGGGGAGAAAAAAGCAAATATCTGTATCACACTGAGATTTATTTACTTTTAAATGTGAAACTTTTCCAGGATGGGAGAGAACCCTCTAGAAATATAAATCTTAAATTGGGGGCCTTACTAACAGTTTTTATAGGAAATATAAATGTTTGTGTTCTGTATTTATAACCCTATCATCAAAATGGAGATTAATTAGCATAAAAAAGTGATATATTTTAAATTGCTATTAAATGATCATTTGTTTTAGTAACACAGGAATTGTATCCCTCTTGTCGTAGTTGCCTACATAGTTAAGAAAATATCGTATATGGTCTTAACATGAGAAAGAAATGATGTCAAAAGACGGGCCATTCTGTGCTACGTTTTAACTCATTGTTATATCTCAAGACATACGTGTCTGCTTGTTTCTTTGCTACCTTTTCTACTCTAATCATCCAATTTTGCAAGCAACTGAATAAATCCATCCATATCCAACCCACTTGATCTCTTAATGATGCTTAGATCATGCAACATGTTATCAGAGGAGGTTTCTTCTTACCTGGATGCCCCTCGGCATACCCCTGTAGCTCCTTAGCAAAGGCCCTGAGTTTCCTCATAGGCAACCCTAATTTATACCCTCTACCTTAGCGTTCCCTCAAATTCTCCTGGGGATAAAAATTATCTGGGGTATTCATTAAACAGGTTCCCAAGCTTCATCTCAGACTCATGACATAAAAAATCTCTAGTTCCCATGATAGGCACATTTTATATTAGGCAAGTCTAAGGACAGAATGCCATGACGTAGGACTTGGACTCCTCTCCATTCCCTTGGTGTTGGTTCTCCCTTACATTATTGCAGTAGCCAATGAATTTTGTTGATTTTCATTCTAATCTCTCCTGCCTTGGATATACTGTACACACCATAGAATTTTCTTTCTGTGGTTGAAGAATTGACAAATGCACCACGTATTTCAGAAGTGTGTGTTGCCTTATAATTACCAAGAGATTGAAAACAAAATATATTTAATGTGGTGTGAAGTGGAAAGCTGATTTGGTGGCTTTGAGTTTTGCTCACTTGCAGAATGCTTTGAATTAAGAGTGGCCCAGCCCTCGGCAAAGCGCTACATCTAGCTTCACTGCACACCTGGCTGCCCCATTCTCCCAGCACTCCAGAAACTCTGGGGCTGCCCTCAGGTTATTTGAAATGTATGAATTTCAGTTCTTCAAATGATGAACGATATTTAAATTCATTTTGAACAAAGTAGGCTTGAAAACAGCCAAATTCTTTGAAATTGCAAGTTGATTTTGCTGAGTGCCTTTCATATTTTTAGTAGCCAAGGGGCAGGGGAAGCCAAGAAAGATTGAGAAGATACTGAAACTTTAAAGATGCCTTGTTTCTCCCAAAGTGCTGTCAACTACTATATCAAATAGAAGCTTTAAACCAGGGGAACTTTCTTTCTAATGCCATTCTAGGGAAAAAAAAAAAACAAAACTGAGCAGGGAATTGTGGCTACGTAGGGGAATGATATAATTACTATTTTAAAAAGTGTAATAGCTGATGAGTTCCTAGGCAAACATCAATGTATTATTAATATTAGTGCTCAGCACTGCAGTTGGCCGGTTGAGATTTCTGATTCTTACTTGTCCTCACAGAAGAATTTTTATAGCAGGTGGATCAATGTTTTACTACCTCAAGAAACTCATTTCAGATTCCACTTAATGATATAAACCTAGACAACCCTATCAAGGATTTTCTCTTTTTACGCTAAGCCACTGATACATATTCTTTAAAGGCAAAGGATGGTTATAAAAGGAGATGAATGAAAGTAAATGACAATGATGAATATTTTTTTTACATAATGAAGCCTTGAAGAAATTAAAAAAAAAAAAAAAATAAAACAAAAAAAACACAAGTATACCAGAATCTGAGAAATGTGTTTCATTGTCTAAGACAGGTTCAACTGAGCAGTATGAAAGAGGAGATGATGAAACTGAGCATTTAGAGCGTTAGACTAGAGTGACATCAACAAGATGGCGACCTAGGTTGTTCCTGATTTTGCTCCCCCACACAAGAAGAGCTAACTGTTCAAACAAGACACCGCTGTGAGAGTCCTTGATAGTGAAATGAAGCACTCCCTGTACCACAGGGAGAGTCTGGAAGACAGTCTGCACTAGGACAATTAAAGAAGTGGCTACTCCTTGACCACATCGCCCCTCCCCCAGGCCAGCACAGTACCACGCAGAGAGGTCTACTAACCCAGACAAGAGAGCTGAGACACAGCCTCACTCACCGTGGAGAGTGTCTTCCAAACCCATATGACTAGAAGGTCCAGTGACAACTCCTTGAAGCTGTGTGGTCCAGAGGCCCTACAGCTAAGAGGTGGGCAGACAGAGCCAGTAGTTTGCAGAGCAAAACCAGTGGCCCTGTTCAGTCAGGGAACTTGGGGTACAGGTTGGCTTGAGTGAAAGCAACAGACAAAGAGCCTTACTAGCTTTAAAGGTGCTTCTCCCGCTGCATTTGGGCAGGGGATATCATTTGTAATCCTGCTCATCAGTAAATTCAGCTTGACTATAGAACCTAACCAGAGCACATGGAAAGCTGTATAGTGCCTACAACAACCGTACGTACGGTGGCACTTGAACAGTGAGCACAGCCTGTGGCTTCTCTAATATGCAGGAGTAAATCAGTGGCCTGACTTGACCAGGGAGTTCAGTGCACACTCTGGACTGATTTGGGTCCCCAAACAATAAAGCTGGGTTCTGTTCTATGGAATGGGGAAAAATATTTGCAAGTCATATATCCGGTAGGAATATGTCAAGAACTCATATAACTCAACAGCAAAAAAAAAAAAAAAAAAAACTAATTAAAAAAATAGGCAAAGGACCAGAACAGACATTTCTCCAAAGAAGATATATGCAAGGTCAACAAGTACATGAAAAATGATGAACATCACTAATCAAAATGCAAGTTAAAGCCACAATGAGGTAACTCATACCTGTTGAATGGTCATTATCAAGAAGACAAGAGATAACAAATGTTGGTGAGGATGTGGGGAAAAGTAAACCGTTGTACACCTACTGGGGGGACCGTAAGTTGGTATAGCCACTATAGAAAACAATATGGAAGATCTTAAAAAAAAAATTAAAAGTAAAACTACCATACGATCCATCCAGCAATTCCACTTTTAAGAATAGATCCAAAGCAAAAAAAAAACAAAAAACAAAAAACAAAAACAAAAACAAAACAAAAAAAGAATAGATCTAAAGCGAATGAAAACACTAACTCAAAAAGATATCTGTACCCTCGTGTTTACAGGAGCATTATTTATAATAGCCAAGAAGACAGAAATAACTAAAGTGTCTGCTGATGGATAAGTGGATAAATAACTTATTATATATATACATATACACACATATATACACACATCCATACACATATGTAACATATATATGTGTAATATATAGTATACCACAGACAGTGGAATATTATTCAGCCATAAAAATGGGAGAATCTTAGCATTTGTGGCAATGTATTAGACCTTGTAGGCATTACGCTAAGTGAAATAAGTTAGAGAATGACAATAATGATCTCTCTTATATGTGGAATTTTAAAGAACAAACAAACAGGGGCACCTGTGTGGCTCAGTTTGTTGAGTGCCCGACTTTGGCTCAGGTCATGGTCTCATGGTTCATGAGTCCGGGCCCCGCATCAGGCTCTGTGCTGACAGCTCAGAGCCTGGAACCTGCCTCAGATTCTGTGTCTCCCCCTGTCTCTATGCCCTCCCCTGCTCGTGCTCTGTCTGCCTTTCTTTCAATAGTAAATAAACATTAAAAAAAAAGTTTAAAGCACAAACAAAACCTCATGACCTCATGGTAAACAAGATCAGACTTGTCGTTGAAGATTCGAGGAAGGTGGTTAAAGGAGCAAACTTGCAGTTATAAGACAAATAAGTACTAGGGATAAAATATTTGACATGATGGGTAAAGCTAATACTGTTGTATGATACTTACAGTTGTTAAGAGAGTAAATCCTATGAGTTATCATCACAAGGGGATTTTTTTCCCTTTTTCTTTTTAAAAATTTTCATTATATGTATATGTGAAGTAAATGATAGCTGAACCTGTGGTGGTAATCATTCCACACTATATGTAAATCAAAGCATCATACCATACACCTTAAACTTATAAGTGATGTATGTCAATTGTTTCTCAATAAAGCTGGCATAAAAAAAAAGTGTCTAATATTTTTAAATTGAATTACCATAGGGATGCTTAGGCTGTCTGAATCGTATGTAGTAAGAAAGGGTTGGGGAATTTTGCTGGACACACATGAGGATTTTCCACTCCACTCTGCTACTCTGAGAAAGTTAAGTAGTTTGCTGTAATGTTTTTGTGTCCCAAGCATCAAATTTCTCTGCAGATCTGGCCCCATGGTGGATCCAGGTAATATAAGCTAGATGATCCTCTCTATTAAATATTGCCTTATTTAGTTGACTCTGATTAGAGGCAAACCCCACTTCTTTCCCACTAAATTCAAAGAAGCATTTACACAATTCCTAGAGATAAAACGGAAGGAAATTGAGGGAACGTTTCTGTTAGTTAAAGTGCATGCTTTTCTTGAATGCACATCAAGCATTGCTAGGAAGTTCTAGAGGGTAAGGCAGGAAAGGGAGTGGATCTATTCATGGTTGCCCTTTAGGGCTTAATAAAGTTTCTTGCCATTTTCCTCACAGCTTGATAGAAGTGGACTAAGGTGAAGAGATCTGTGATCCCCCTCCGCAGCCTCTAGGCTAAAAAAGCCAATGAAGTAGAAAAATGATATTGATAAAACTACCCTGCCTTTTATAAGTATGCCCCACCAGATGAAAACTGCTCATTGTTGGCGTTTAATCTGATGTGACCTCAATCATCTTTTTTTTTGGCTCTGAATACTAAATGGCTGACTTGTTATTTAGCCTCAATAAGCTTAAAAGAATCCCACTCTGAATGCTTCACAATACTTTAATATAGTCCACAAAAGTAAAACCAACAACACGCTTTTTTTTTTTCCTTCTTGTCTTAGGAGATAAAAGATTAAATGGATGTTTCAAGACTGAGTGCTGAAAAAGTCTTAGAAACAAGTATTTTATATGATAGCTTCATTATTGTAAATGTTTCCACTACCATCTATTCAGACACGACACCAAAAGAAAAAAAGGTCCTCTGCAGAATTCTGGACATTGGTGTATTAAAATGGAAAATTATTTCCAACTCCATGGGATTTATCAATTGAATGTAAACTTCTTGATAGGAGAGGCTTTATCTCTCGTATTTTCCACCATCTCTGCAAGAGCCTGGAAGAGTGACACGTGATCGATGTTCAGAAATACCCAAATAAGTTTCAAAAAATAAAGATACTTTGCTGCCCTGCCTAGTGGTTAATTAGATGTTACCACTATCTGTGCACTCTTTTCTAAGGGAATGCTTTATCTTACTCTTTCGAATTTCAATTTAAAACTCTGTGTTATTTTACAAACCATAGAAGTGTCTTTGATTCATATTCTCCAAATTATTGTAAGAGGAACCAGAATATGGTAAATCATTTTCAAGAACACTTCAACATACTTGCCCTTAACTTTCAACAGAGAATTTATTGACCAACTCACAAAACTGCGTGAGAGTTATCTTGTAGCTCAGCCAGAGGACTACAAGGCCAGATCAGTTACACCTTGGCATTTCTTATCTAACAATATGCCAGTTAGGCCTTCGGAAAATTGTTGTGCAAAGATAACAGAGTATTTCTAACAGAAACAGGAGGTAGGAATCTCTGAAAAGCTATAAAATCCATCCGGATAATTGCACTAAATATCTCACTGTTGGGTTGGTTAAAAGAAGGCAATACTTAAAAACATAATACCTCGGGGCACATGGATGCCTCAGTCGGTTAGCGTTCAACTTCCACTCAGGTCATGATCTTGTGGTTCGTGGGTTTGAGCCCTGTGTTGGGGCTCTGTGCTGATACTTCAGAGCCTTGAGCCTGCTTCAGATTCAGTGTCTCCCTCTCTCTGGTCCTCCCCTGCTTGCACTCTTTCTCTCTCTCTGTCTCTCTCTCTCTGTCTCTCTCTCTCTCAAAAATAAATAAATAATAAAAAAAATAAACAACAACAACAACAAAATCATGTTACCTCAAAAGAATCACAAAGGGATGCTAGGGGCAGTGATGAACTTTTGTTATAATCTCCACAGAGTTTTTACAGATTCCCCAACACACTGTTTACAGTAATTCCGATTATTTTGTTTTTGGACGTTTTAATAGGGAGAGACAAAAGTAGGCCATGTTTAATAAGAATTGGTGAAAACATTTACATGTGCAAATTAACAGGTTATCATTTCATCAGGAACTTTCTACTTCTTTCTTGGGTAAAAACCATACTTCTTTTGCTGTTATGTTTTGAAACTGACTTTTGAGAAACTACCAATAAATTTATTTTAAACACGTATCAGGTTTCTTCAGAGACATGTTCGTTAAAGTTTGTCTCAGACCTACCCAGTGGTATCAGGGTTGATCTTAAGTTCCTAGATCAGTTCTCTTGTGACCCTTCATTATTCCTTTATCTTCTTTGTTTAGGGAGGTTATCCCAGTGTATTATTGCAGTAAAGCATTGGACCTAAAATCTTACATTATGGCAGAAACTCAACAAGACAGAATAATTGCATTTAAATAGCTATTAGGAAACAAACACTTTGAGTCATGAGAGTTAGCACTGGTAGTAGATTGGGAGGGAATAGGCATGTGTATGGTAGAATATAGAATGTTTCCCTTGTTGTATTTAGGATTGTTGATGTTAATTGTGTCAAACAGACTGGGACCTGAGGTGAATCTTTTTTTTGCTAACAACTATTAGGGTGGTCAATGATAACATTGACTACCACTTACTCAGCTTCTCCTATATATTCCAAGGGCCATGGTAAAATTTCACTTTCACAGATGAGGGAGATAGAAGGTAATTGCTCTTTGCTCAAGTCCGAAAGTTCAAAAGAGAATGGATCTCACGCTGAAACCGAGGTCTCTTTTGTTCCACAGCTTGGTATTTTAGCCACTGTGCTAAAATAGGTATGGAAGACTAATGTGGGAGTGCTGAGGAAGAAAATGATTTCTATCCCCACTGGATAATCAGTCCCAATAAAAAAGCAAATAAAAAATGATGGAAGAAAAATTACCAAATCACTTCTTTCCCAAATTCCATTTCTCACTCATGTAAATGAGATGTATGAGAAAGTTCTGAAGTAATAGCAATGGATATTTTAAATGATTAATTATTAATAGAGAATTGGCAAGTTTAGTATTTGTCATTTCTCACTAATCATATCTCTGGGTTAATTATTAACTATGCCCCTTCTAATAAACTGCTGTTTTAGAAAGTCTAGAGGGAGATATTTACAGAATCTCCAGAGTTTAGGCAGGAGTGGAGTGTTGTGGGCTGGAGAAGGCATGCATATTTATGTTAATAACAGTAAAGAATGACTTGTAGGGAATTTCTGGAAATGGGAAAGCTGGATTGAGAGTAGAATGAATTCTAGTAGCATATGCTCACACTTCTGTTTAGGCAGTCTTAGATTTGAACTATGTAAGTCATTTACATTATCTTCATCCAGGGTATGCTATCTGCATATATCAGATATATCCTATTATCTGTATATATATTATATTACATATGATATTGTGTGTGTGTGTGTGTAAATATATATCTCAACATTTTTCTGTACTTTTGTGGTCTAAAGAAATGAGCTAAAATGTTCTAACATTGTATCTCTGTAAGTTTCTCCCTTACATGTTCTGCTAGTTTGGTGTGTATATTTATATGTCATTTTTGGTTATTTGACACAAGCAGATTTCTGATATTTTATCTTCTTTAAACCTTATAATCTTTGAGTAAAGGGGTTACAAAGTAGTATATGATCATTTCAGTTTCTCCCCATTTTAGCCACACTCGTTAGCCACTCTTTTTAATTTTAGCCACTTTAATGGGCTAGGAGTATCTCATTATGATTTTCATGTTCATTTCCCTGATAAATAGTAATGTTGAATATATTTTAATATGTTTATTTGCCCTATGTATTTCTTGGTTGTCTATTCAAGCTGCCTAATCTTGTCATTTGACTTTCTTCTTTTAATAAAGTGGGAAGTTGTTTATAAATTCTGTACTATCTTTTCTGTCTTCATTTTCGAAATCTTGCTCGTGTCTTCTGGCCTTTGTAATTTCAGAAGAGAAGCTCATTATAATTCAAATAAACATTGCCCTATATGTAATATGAGACATTTCATTGGCTACTTAAGATTTATTCTTTGCCTTTCTTTTTAAAAACATTTATTTTATTATTATTTTTTTTATTTGAGAGAGAGAGAGTGTGTGAGCTGGGGTGGGAGGGGCATGGAGGGGAGAGAGAGAGAGAGAGAGAGAGAGAGCGCGTGCATGCGCACGCGTGAGAGAGAGATCCTTAGGCAGGTTCCACCCTGTGGGATCATGACCTGAGCCAAATTCCAGAGTCAGATGCTTAATGGACTGAGCCCTCCAGGAGCCCTCTTTGCCTTTCTTCTTTAAAAAAAATTTTACTGGTATATGCCTATGCATTATTCTCTTTGAGTTTATCCTGTTTGGAGTTCTCTCTGCTTCTTGAAATTGTAAATGTATACATTTATATTTATGTATTTCACCAGATTTGGCATGTTTGGGGCCATTAGGTTTTCAAGAAGTTTTTCTCTGCCCCATTCTCATTCTCCTTTCCTTATGGAATTCTGATGACCTGTATGTCAGATGCTGATATTATTCCACAGGTTCATGAGTTATTATTCATTTTGTGAAAGGTTTTGCATCTCCTTCTGGTTGGATAATTTCTACTGATCTTTCTTCATGTTTACCGAGTCTCCTGTTATCTATATTTTGCTCTTAAACCAATGAGTGAGTGTTTGACTTCAGATACCGTATTTTTTTTACTTCTAAAAATTCATTTTCATCCTTTTTATGTTTGTATTTCTTTATGCTGATTTATATCTTTTCATTTATCTTGAGTATCTTCTTTTACATCGCTAAGGCCAATTCTAATAGCTACTCTCAGTCATTGTCTGACAGTCCTGTATGTAGTTACCATGGGGTTGCTGTGCTCATTAACGGTCTTTTCTCGTGAGAATGGGTCACATTTTCTTCTGCTCTTCTTAAACTTAGTAATTTTCATTTCATATTAATAGTGTGAATATTAATATTGTATATAGTTGTGATTTAATGACATTCTTCTGACATCTGTTGATTTTTTTTCTCTTTACGTATTTATTTTTTAAATCTCAGCAACCAGTTAACTTGATCCCACTTGGACTATAGCCTTGACCAAGCCTGGAGGGGACAATGTCTCAGTTGAGTGCTTTGTCTTCATAGGAGCTACTTTTAGTTTTAGCATGTCTTGGCATGGCTCCGGAGTTAGCCAGAAATTGAATTTATACAAAGAATTAGTGTTCCCTTTCTGGAGCTTTCTTTACTGGGGTTCCTTGTTCATATTTGGTGTCTCTGGTTGCCCTGGAGTTCTCTGTTGTGATTCTAGAAAGGTCAGCGTTTATTTATTGGGAGAATCAGACCCACCCTGAGCTACTACCACTGAAACTATGGTAGCCATCGGGGTAAGGACTCAATAATGGACCTCAAAGAATTTTTCTCCTAAAAACAGCCTGATTTCTTTGGAGGGAGGGAGGGGGTTATGTTTTTGTTTTATTTAGTTTGGAGTTTGTCACTGTCATTTGTAGGACTATCAGTTTATTAATATCCTCCTTTTTCTTTTTTTTGTCTACTTTTGTCATAAGCTTTTGTTCTGTTCATCATTTTCTTTTCAGTCCTTAGGAATCTCTGTATTGTAGAGGCATCTCTCACTATGTAGTTTATTCGAATTCTCTTCTCATTCCCAGTAGGATAGATTAGCACCTAAAAATTGGAAAATCTAGAAATAGATATCAGTTTACAATTTATATTTGTTCAAGTAAATACTTGAACAATTAGAAACAAGGCCTTCAAAATTGAGGTAAATACACATGTATACAGTCTAAACAAGGAGACCATTTAATTCATGTCAAAAGAAAGGACATAAAGAGAGTATTAACATAAATAAACCTTACTCGGAATACAATGATAACATTAAGACAAGATGTCATAACAGTACATGTTTAAAAAGAACAAACTACAGATTCAGGCCTTGCATTATTTTAAGTATTTGTCTCCAATTGATACCTTTGAGTTTTTCTCTTTTTAGGGAATGCTAATTATGCATTAAATATTCTTTGAATTATCTAGCTATCATGTTCTCTTTTATCACTTTCAGTTTTACTCAGGTTTAGTGTGGTTTTCTACAGATTTTGCTGTTACTAACTCTGTTCAGCATTTTCCCATTGCTACTTCTATAATAGCTTTGATATGCAAGTTCATTTTGTTTCCTCAACTTGTCTAAGTTTTCAACTTACTCTTCTGCTTTATCTTTTCTTTTAAAAATACCTATATCTCTCTTTCGATTTTTTTCCCACAGGTATTTTGACCTTAATTTTTTCGAGAGAATGGAAAGATATTTTTCTTAGAGTCTACTATGTTTTCCTTAATAATTCTTTTTATTTAAACATTTATTTTTGAGGGAGAGAGACAGAATGCGAGAGGGGGAGGGCAGAGAGAGAGAGAGGGAGACACAGAATCGGAAGGAGGTTTCAGGCTCTGAGCTGTCAGCCCAGAGCCTGACACGGGGCTCAAACTCACCAGCTGTGAGATCATTACCTGCCAAAGTCAGATTCTCAACCGACTGAGCCACCCAGGCGTCCCTCCCTTAATAATTCTTAATGTGTTGCAAATTATTAATCTGTTTCCTTATTTTGTTATTTTGTTTATTTTTATTTCATTTTATATCTCAGTATCTATGCATGGTTCCCTTTTCTAGAGTCTCTCAATTTATGACTAAACTGAATAAACTCAGCCTAAGCTAGGTCTGCTATTTGCACACACATGCACACACACACACACATACACACACACACACAGAGTGAAGAGAGGATTGGTGGTAGCAGAATAGGAAAAGAGGAGAGATAGGACAGCCAGCCATTAATATGTATTTTTCTAATACTTTATTTTCTTATCTTCTAGGCTGTTTTTTATTCTCTGAATTTTTAGAATGTTTTCTCAAAACTACTTAGAATATGCCAAGAAAATCAATAAAGTGGTTTTCAAATGTTTCTAGTTATTTGACAAACACTAATTTGTTATTTTTATGTGCCTGGCACTAATGTAAGGTTTCTACAAATATCACTTCCTTTAATCCTCACCATTGCTCCACAGAGCTATTAGACAGGTCTGTGTAATTTTTACAATTATAGATGAAGATGCAGATTTACAGAGAAGTTAAGTATCTTATTCGAAATCACAACTGAGAAGTAGTGGAATTAAGACTCGAACCTATGCATCTACAGAACAATGTACTATAAATAATATACTTGTCATTACTAGTGTGCTTAGCAAGACTGTTGTTGGCTGTGTCCCTTTACCTTGAAGAATATTTTAAAAGTCATCTTTATTTTTTTTTAAGGTAAAATCTAGGCTGGCCTGTAAAATGCTAGTATCTCTTCACTTTCTATTAAAATTTCACAGCTTATTAGAATCTTCCTTTCCAATGTCCTTTCCAAGTAACGTCACAGGATAGACTAGTCTCATTAGTGGTCTCATTATCCAATCTTCTTGGATGGGTTAGTCTCATTATTCTCTCCTGTGGCAAAAACATTTAATGTCCACGAACACCCACGTGTCTGCCCACATTCCTTAACCCCCTCATAATTGAGCAGAGCCATTGGACTAGTTCTGGTAAGCGAATTTTGAAAGACAATGATGTGTACCTCTTCTAGATTTTGACAATATAAACATCCCTTGCAACTCTCCAGCTCTCTCTTCCCTTTCTATACTTATTCTGGTGGCCACCTGTTGGCATGGAATGACTCAACAGGATCAGCAAGTAGGCCACTAAGTCACTGCACACTGAAATACTATCCTGGAGAATTAAGTGAACTGTGTCAGATGTTGAGTGAAAAATAAAATTTTGTTGTGAGCCATTGAGATTTCAGGGCAATTGCATCATATTCTAGCCCATCCTGACAAATATACCTGAGGTGATTGCATCTTAGGAAATGCTTCCCATGAACATGCTAAAATTGTGCTAAGAGCCATATGTACAAAATATATCTAAATCACGTCAATAATTTAAGTCTTCAGAAAAAAATTAATTCAATTCACGTTAATAAAGTAACATACATTTTTTTCTATCTATATACAATGAAGTAAGAATCTCCGTTACTGAGGACACTGAGAGAGGTAGCTACTCTGATTAAATTTCTGATTGAGAGGATAGCAATGAGCAACGTTGCATGTTTTCAGTAACTGGTGTTAAAAAGTTTTCACAAATACATTTATTGGCTTATCTAAATACTAAATATATCATGACTTTACTCTTGATCATTTATATCTGAAATAGGGGCGCCTGGGTGGCCCAGTTGGTTAAGCGTCTGACTTTGGCTCGGGTAATGATCTCACGGTTCCTGGGTTCAAGCCCCGAGTCGGGCTCTGTGCTGACAGCTCAGAGCCTGGAGCCTGCTTCAGATTCTGTGTCTCCCTCATTCTCTCTGCCCCTCCCCTGCTCACACTCTGTCTCTCTTTGTCTCTCAAAAAATAAAGAATAAACATTAAAAAATATTTTATAATCTTAAATAGACTTGAGTTCATGAGTTAGTCACTTAGTTCAACTATAATAATTAAGACTCTACTCTATGCCAGGCACTATTGTTAGCTCCAAGTGGGTAAAAAAAAATGTAAATCATAGGATTTGATGATATAATATACAATAATTTTTAATTATCTTTTAGGCATCATAACAGGAGCACAAACAAAGTGTGGTCAAAGAGTAAAGAAGGACAAAATCAGTCAGTGATAACTGGCCGAATAAGTACGTTAATATTTGAATATATATTTAATTTTTTATATTTAATTTTAGCTTATCTTGTATCTATTTTTGTCTGTGAAAAGCAGACTTTTTTCCAGATGTTTTTAAAATAAATGAGGCATATTCAAAGAATTCTTTCAAAGTGCCATTTTTGTGAGAGGTGATGGAGAACAGAATTGAAAGAATGGGATTTTTTAAATGTTTTAATGTTTTTATTTATTTTTGAGACAGAAAAACAGAGCATGAGTCAGGGAGGGGCAGAGAGAGAGCGAGAAGCTAAAGCGGGCTCCAGGCTCTGAGCTGTTAGCACAGAACCTGACACAGGACTTGAACTCATAAACCATGAAATCATGACCTGAGCTGAAATCGGACGCTTAACTGACCAAGCCCTCCAGGCTCCCGTGAAAGAATGGAATTTTCAATGCCATATACTATTATTTGATATTTATGATACTTTTATTCGATTTACCTCTCTATCTTTTTTTCCAGGGTAGATGTGCTTTGGTTCTCCCTGATGTGTGGACATTTACAAAGTAATTTTGGGTAGTGGTCTACTTTTAAAAAGCTTCCAGGTAAGAAAATACT